>NW_026623256.1:2213634-2354052 GCF_030028575.1 Malurus melanocephalus | reverse complement strand
TGGATCTTCAACACAATTCAGCCAACTTTTCCATTTTAATAGTAAAGGAAGGAGACACTGGTTTACTGCAACCATTTCTTCCTAGGCCAGCAGCCTGTCCCCACCCCCWGTGCWGGACCACAGCTTCGAGGGAAGGCATGCAGCATCTTGTCCTGGAGGGCCAAACTCCCCGTGTCCAGCTGGTTCCCAGCACTGCCCCCAAAGCCTCCTCTCGCCAAAATCTCAACACAGGACTTGCACGAATTTTGCCCATGCTGGTTCCTCTGCCCTTCCCAAGAAAGGGTTAAACCGAGCTTTCARCCAACGCTGTGGGGAGGACACAAGACCGCAGCCTCATATTCCCTTACGAGCACCGTGTGTGTGTGTTCGGGAGGCAGTGTAATGCTTTGACAGCAGCTTGACATTGCCTTGAAAGGTGCTGGAGGCTCTGCAAGCACTTGCCAAGAGGGGGTGGGGGAGAGGAAAGTGTGTCAGGCAACACTGCAGTCGCAGCCTCTTCTTGTGCTCAGCCCCGCTGCTGCTGCTGCTGCTGCTGCTGCTGCAACTCGGGGGCTGCTGCGCGGCTCCGCTGCCGGCCAAGTTCTGGCGCTGAGCGCGGCGCGGGGGCAGCGCTGCCTCCGCCGCAGCAGCGCCCGCCCGCCCTCCTCTCGTTCATGCCTTTTTTTATTCCCCCACSCCCCGCCTGAAATGCCCATGAAAGCCACCGAGGGGCTGGGGCAGGAAGGGGCCAGCACATCTCCGTGGGATGATGCCCGCTCTCCGCCGGCGGGGCGCGGGCTGGAATTCCGCCGGGAATGAAGTGCCCGCTCGACATTTGCTGCATYTGCCGGAGCGTCAGGGTTCAGTGGCTGCCTCCCCTTCAACCAGCTGTTCCGGTTAATCACTGCGCTTCCAACTTTTGTTTGGCAATGCCTGATGGCCAGTGGAGCCGAGAGAACTAGCACGGGATTTTTAAGACCTCATAAAAAAATCCTCCATACCCTTCATTTTCCTATTTTTACACAGGACTGGCGAGTCGCACGTTAAACAGMCGTGTAAAGATATTTCTTCCCAAAGGGTTGCCACATTTCGGAGTCCTCGCAAACTGGAGAAGCCAGGACGGTTTGTGTTCGATCTCGCTGCCGGGAAGTGCAGGAGCCGCGTGTGCGCTGCAGCCGCGCTCGGCGGTGGGAGGCAGCCCGGGCTGCCCGGGAAGGGATTCCAGCGCAGGGAGGGAGAACGGAGCGGCTCTTACAATTAGTTGAATGATTTGATAGATARCAGCAGACATGCTTTGTGGACTGAAAAAGGATTTGCAGTCAGACTTTGGTGAGTGAGCCTTGTCTGTATTTTTTCCGCCCTTGTCCAGTAGTTGAGTTCTGTTTAATCTGATTTTCTTTAAGCGCATTTAATATCATTAACAGTTTCATGTGCTACTTTGAAAGTGGTTTTACAAATCCAAACCGTTGCATGCAAACTTAATTGCTTTGATTTGYAAAACATATCTTTGCTTGTCCGTAAAGAATTTCTCCCTGTGACCACTGGAGAGTACCCTTCAGGCTGCCTTCTCCTTCTCCACCTGGAAGACTGGCAGTCACAGGGGCTGTTCTTATGGCACCTCAGATACTGGAGAGCCTTTACAGCTGTTTTGACTTTTTAAAAAACAAAATCTAATCGTAGCTCTTTTATTTTCCAGGATCAATGTGTGAATGGTCTGGGCATTTAGCAGTGGTGAATGGGGGAGGGCTGGGAGGGAAGATGGGGGTAAGGGACTCTGCAGAATGTGGTGGGATCACTGCCTTTGCCCCACCTCCTGTATAATGCACTATTACCTTGTCTAATAAATATTCCAGCTCCTGCTAGAAATCTGCTRTTTCAATGAGCTGCTAACCTCTGTTTAGATACCTGGGGTGAGCAATTCACTATTACTGTGGAGAATAAAAAAAAAATCTATTTATTTCATTTCTGTAAATGGGTAGATGAATGTAGAAGTGCACCTTTTACAAAGGGCAGACATCAAATCCTGGCCCCAGCATGGATTGGCTCTTTTATTTCTAACTGAGTGCAATATTCAGGTACTTTGTTGCATGCTGTAGCTCTGCTTGTTGCAGCTGAATGTGCTGCATGGAGCTTGTCTTCCACTCTGATGCAAGCATTTCCCTTCTGAAAGCAAGGACGTTGGAGTTGGAAGTACAGAGGTAATTTGTGGTTTCTGAATCATTTTTCACTGCCTGAAGTTAYCTAGTGAGACTGACTTTGCCTTCTCCTTGGCATCAAGAAGCCCTAAAGCATGAACCTAACTTTAGAAAATTGCTTTCCCTCCCTAAATCCAGAGGTGAAAGGAACCGGGTGGAAAGCAGCTTAGCCTGGCTGTGTTACCCAATCTCATGGATAATGACTGAATGCAATGTCTACCTACTGTACCAGCACTGCAAGAAGCATTTTGGGGGCTTATTTTGAAGCTGCCAGAGACCCATTGATGAGTTCTGATAGGCTGAGGGAGTCTGGGTGTGTGATTTAACAGGGCAGGAATGCACTYGTTCCATGGAAGGATCAAAAGACAACTTGGCAGGAGCTCACACTGCTCTTGGGGCTGAGCCACGAGCTGGCCCTGGCTCAGAGGTGGCTGACACTGACTGTGCTGGAGGGGTCTCCTCAAAGCCACCGGCCACAGAGGGGGTCATTTGTGAAGCTCTTCCAGCATCTCACCAGAGATATAKGGTGTTTCAAGATCGCTGTGTTGTT
This sequence comes from Malurus melanocephalus, assembly GCF_030028575.1. Classification (NCBI taxonomy): domain Eukaryota; kingdom Metazoa; phylum Chordata; class Aves; order Passeriformes; family Maluridae; genus Malurus; species Malurus melanocephalus. The sequence goes on along the minus strand of NW_026623256.1, from coordinate 2,351,328 downwards.
GCAAATGGTGATATTGTCTGGATGCTGGGTGATCAAATGAGAAATTGTCCTGATGGCAGCCCCAAACATGTCTTGAGAATCTTGGGCTGATGTTGTGTCACGTACAAAGGAATGGTGCAGTCACTGGGTGGGTGAGGAAGCCTTTTTTATCCTGGTGTCAGACCCTCACAGCTTATGATTGTGATGCTCCTGAGCACCAAGCCCATGGTTTCATGGGAATCCTTTCTGGAAATCATGTGGAATGGAAACAATAAAGGGAATTGTGATCTTTTTACTCATTTTAAGTGCAATAGGCAAAACCAAATGGGTTGTTTCAAAGAAGCACCCAAACATTTCATAAATGCTTTCTGGGCCCACCACTGTTAGGGTATTGGCGATTTATTTTCTTTTCTTAAGTTGYTCTCAGAAGTTTTTTGATGGGACATTTTAATAATAGAGAGATTTTGTCTGTCCTTCAGAATGRAAGGGTCAGAAAATGCAAACTAGCAGTGATGTTTTATGGGAGGTGGGGGAAGTGTTTATTTTCTACTTAGAGTGAGTAGTTCTGCTGATAGTAGGATGATAGCATGTTTCCACAAGGGCCCTTCTAATCCTGCTGTTGGAGCACATCCCTGAAATGCTTYTTGGCCTTTCTGAAGTCCAGGGGCACCCTCTATGTTTTGTTCTAGCAAAGTTCAGTTAGTCCTTACTGCAGGAATGGGCAGAACAACAAAGCTCAGTGAATCTTTGTGCTGTTCCATGTGACCCACCGAGCATCCCATCCCAAACCAGCCCAAGTCAAATGTTAATTGAGGACAGCACAGACAACTTCAGAAGATGATTTGTCGTTCAGATATATCCATTTGGGCAACTTCATTATTTTTTATTTTTTAAAAAACAATTTAGATAGAAGGCAAAGGAAGAATAAAGATAGTGGRTAGTGGGTTTGTTGTCTGGTTTTAGGGGTGGGKTTTTTTGTTGCCATTARAAGCTAYGCTTTCAGWGTGAGATRGACTCTCTGCAGACCRAGGASAGCAGCATTTCCTGTCCTTTTTCCAGACTGGCAAATGGCACCCTTTATTGCAGGGTGGCCAGRAAAAGAGACCTGTTAAGAGATCTCTGCCCCTTCCTGCTCTAGGTTTTCGGGGGATCAGGTCCCCTGTTCTCTCTCTGTTTGCCAAATAAGCAGGGGGAAGAATAGAGAAAAACATGCCTGAAAGGGATAGAAAACTAATGTGAGGAGCTAGAATAAGACAGGAAGAAATCTTTATAGATAAATCTCCTAGGAAGAAAGATTTTATCTTTCTTATTGAAGAATTCATCACTATAGTGCTATTTAATATAACTCCTGCTCATCAGGCTGCTTACGTCACTTGTCAGCTTTGCCTCAGTTGCAGCCAAATGATAGATTAAGAGAAAAACTAACTGGGGTGTGTGTACCAAGACAAACATCTCTGGTTATGAATCATTGATCATAATTTCCTTGAGCCAAAACTGGGCAGAGAGGGTTCATGCTATTTGTTTGCCCTGAGATRGTATCGGCCATGCCTATGATATCATCCACCCACATTGCATTTGAATATATCCAATCTGGGAACACGACATCAGCTCAGATTAATTCAGTAAACTGAAATATTAAGGAAAAGCATTGCTTATCTGGAATTTTGGTGCCTTTGCTTCCTGTCCTAACAGATGACAGATGACTCCCTTCCCTCTGTGCATCACACTTCTGAGTATCTGAAGAGAGTAATAATACTTTTTTTCTCCTCCCCCTCTTCTTTTTAGCATAGACAACTCATCTGTCCCCCAGCCTCATAAGTTGTGGTCTTCCAGATGTCTGACCAGCCTGCACTGATTCGATCTGAATGTGCTCCATCCAGCTGGGCCACATCGTTATTGAGCTGTGGTACCCAAGCCTGGGGACTGCACTGAAGCCAAGGCTTTTATCAGTGTTGAGTCAAATGAAAGGGTAATTTTGCAGATTTTGTAGACTATACCCACCTTACTTGTACAGGGTATTAGCACTTCTTGCATATGGCATGGCAYTGGGGAATTACATTTGGTTTGCAGCCCACAGTATCTGAAGAGTCCTTGCTGTCACTTCAGTAGTTGTTCCCCATCCTTCATTCATTCATTCATTTTTCCTGCCCAGCTCTGGTAGCTTGCATGCCTCTTTACCAAACTGTACATCTGTCTTTTCAAGCATGTATGAGTCATTCTGGGTTCAAAATTTACTTCCCAGCCTGCTTCCAGTCCCTCATTCCTGGTGACTGTCAGTAAACTTAATAAGATCAATCTCTCTGCAGCCATCCAGGTCATGTAGTGAAAACTGGGAGCCATACCAGGCTGGGGAAGGGTCCCCACAGAACTTCATTTAATACATCTTTCCCTCCTGATTGTGAACAACTGATGAATTTTCACAGTGTGTGGTTTTCCAATCAGTTTTGCATACACTTCATAATCATCTGTATCCTGCTTCCCAAACATACTTACAAAAATAGCATGTGAAACAGTGTCAGAAGCATTTCTAAAATTGAGATATAGCAACTTGCATTTTCTGTCTATCCCGAAATGTTGCTCTCATATGGAAAGCAATTGAGTGGGCATGACTTGTTTGTGGTAAATCCAGGTTTGCAGTTAGCCCTCCTCATTTGGTGTTAACAGCTCATACACAGACAGTCAGCTCCAGGAACTCCAASAGAGGGTGATGGATTTGTCATTCTCTCTCCCCCACTCTGTTTGCATGCTGTTTTGGTTAGGTTTTTTTAAGCCGAACATTGCATTTTATTCTTCCATCTTGTGATGTTTTACTCCTCCTCCCTAGAGTCTTATGGATACCTGCTGATGGCTTTAGGACTTTGGTGACCAGGAATTTAAAATTTTGTTAACTAAGCTTTTAAGTACAAATGAGCTGATCTGTGCTGTCAAAAGGAATGCTTGCTCTTTTCTAAAGAAGACATACTCCACTGAAATTTCTGTTTGTAGAAGAAAAAAGACTAAAGCAACATCCTAACAGCTTCTCATGGTCCATAGAAATGATTTTTTTAAATTCAGTTTTTCTTCTGCAGTATGAAGGTTATAGTGTTTTTCTCTTAAAAGCATGTGCTCAAGCACGTCTTATTAGCACAGATTCGTTAGGAGAAGGATGTTTTTCAGTGCAAAGGCCAGGAAAATTTAATACAATTGTTTGGTCCACAGTGGCAGTTGAACAACTGCTATAGAGATTTTCTCTCGAGCATTAACTGTTGGASTCCAGTTTCCAGCCCAGGCTTTAACCTCCCTGCCAACCTGCTTAAGAAAATCTCATTGCCACTGGAAGAGGTGCACTGTGGCTTTGAGTGACCCATAGAAAGGGACTGAGTTTCATGTGGGATATTAAGTCTTGCTTTTGRCTTTATGTCCAGGATCATTATTCTTTACAATATTTGTTCTGTTTTATTAATCCATGGAAGCCAAGGGCAACTTCACTGCCAAAGTGTTTGCGTATATTGGAGCACGTAGGATTTGATTTCTTTTGAAAATGGACTGTTAAAATGGATTGTGTGTGGATGCCAATGTTTATTGCTTGTGATAWTATCCACCCAACTCAAGGATGGAAGCCATTTAGTTTTACCCAGAAGGTCAGAAAAAGATACTGGGCAACTTGGAGGGAAGGGCACCTCTGCTTTTGTGTGCAGGCATGGGTAGGTGTGGCAAATAAAAGAAACAATTAAATCTAACAAGTAATAATAATCAGAAGGGAGTATTAATGCAGAGCTGGAGAAGGAAAAGTAGAGCAAAATAAATATTTAGCAACGTTTATCAATTGACAATGGAATTCTACCAGGCATAAGAACATTTAAGGCTCTTTTCATCTGTCGGTTCAGCTACTGCATAATTTTTAGCATGTGAGTAATCCCATCAGGGTAGGCATGGTCTTAAGCCTTGATAGGATGGAGCCCCCAGGTCATTGTACGCCTGTCTATTCAAGGTGGCAGAATTTAGTTTCAAGACAAACGTGCTTGTGTGGGCGTTAGGAAATTCTGGGTCTGTGACAGTCTGACTGCCAGTCTGCTTCTGATTTTTTTTCCTTATAATATTATTATTATTCTCTTCATAAAAAAAAAAAAGGACTAACTGAGTCTGATGTTCTTAGCTGCCAAGTTCATTAATCTGTGGATTTACAAATCAGTCTGGTAATTTGAAATGTGCAAAATCACACAGGATGAAGAATTTCTCTCCCTCCATTCCTAACAATTGCCACCCCCGATTTTTTTTTTGTTTCAATGAAAGTATTTTCTTTTTTTTTCCTTTGACCGTGTGTTTTTGTTCAAGGATCTGATAATTACATGCTTGGAGATGATGGCTTTTCAAAAGCATCTTTCCCAGCAATTTTCAACTGGAGATGTGGATAAAAATATCTCCCCATTTTTTTATCAGAAATGTTTTCAGTAATGTGCAATTATRAGCTCTGCCTTCATTCAATTCATCCTGGAAGAATTTGCTTCACAGGGAAATTCGTTTCCTAGCTGCCGTAGATGCCAGCATAGCTGGCAGCTGCAGGTTTTGTGGGGAGGAGGGAAAAGAAAGGCCCAGAAATTAAAATTGCTATGAAGTAAATTGATCTCAGCACCTGGAAACCATGAAAAGATGAAATCTCATACTTTTTTTGTTAAATCATTGTTAAACTGCTTTGCAGTCAGACCCAAAATGGCCCTGGAAATTATTTAGTGTAGCTGAGAGATGAAGAGATGATCCACTTAATCACTCCTCACAAGTGATCTGTTTCTTATTGTGCAGGTTCATGTAATCATGTTAGCAAGGTGGAAGGAGTTGTGGTTTTCTTCCCAGCAGTGCTTCAATTTCCAGTCTCAATATGTAATTAACACTTGTGTGGTTTATTGTAATGAAGCTGTAAGCTGGGAACTGGCTTGGGTCTGGGGAGAGCAGTGTTGTTGAGAAGGACTGTGGAGCGGTTTCAAAGAACATAAAYATGCTTTTGTCCTGGGAGGGAATAACTTGTGCTGGTAAGAGTGTGATCTGGCTCCCTGCTSCCACATGTGTGGATGAAAACGGGATTTGTTGCATTCTTCTGATTAATTGCATCCTCCTCTTCCCCAAAAGAGGACTGTAGGTCCCTGTCTGGTGTGTGCTTCTGTTTTGGAGGTCCTGTGCCAAGTTGTTTGCAGATATTGAGTAAACTGACTTGTTTTTGATTCCAAATAATTCTTCCCTCCCAGATTCTGTCCCTTCTCAGAGCCCTCTCAGTACCTGGGGAGCCCAGARGCCCAGCACACTCACCCCCAGCTCCAGACAGCTTCTTTTCCCAGCCAAATCACTGAGCTAAGTCATGGATCTGCTCCTCGGGCTTTGAGCAACCATCAGCCACATGCATGACCATACAGATGCTGAGGGTCTGAGTCAAAGCTCCAGCAATCCCCACTGTTGTGCCACCAGCCCTCGTGGAGGARTTGTCCCACAATAAATCTGCTTCTCTGTAAGATTTCAGTGGAGATCCCTTCCTTGCCCCTTGTGGGCATGATGGCTGATCCATACAGGGTCCCTACTGCAGTGAATGGTTCACTCTGAAATGTGTAAGGTGTGGCCTGCTCCTGCCCCAGTGATTTACAGAGGATCATTTCTTTATGGAATGTGCTGCCATTTGGGTAGGATTAAGCTCTTGGTATTGATGAAGGTATGTGTTTTGATAAAGGGTTTTTTTCAATAATGTAATGCATTTCCCATCTAACTCACCGTGTAGACAGATCCTTCCTGCCATGAGATGCTGTGCTCTGCTGCTCCTGCTGCCAGAGGGCCTCCAGCCTGCAGCCYCCAGCACCAGGAGGGATCTTGGGACATCAGCTGCAGGTTCAGCCTCAGCTGACACCTCTGCAGCAGGGAAGCCATGCAGGGGCATCAGGGGGAGGAGAGTRTGAGGTAGGAATGGACTATGTGGGATCCTGGCATAGAGCCACAGGCATATGTCTGAAATCAGTGGGGAGGTGCTCAGGTATATACAGATCTGKATCAGACAGTACAGGTGACTTGTAYACCTTGTACTTGTGGAGTTGAAAWCAGGGTGAGGTTGGAAGAGCTCAGAGACAGAGGGTACATCACTCATTGCTTCCCATTTTGCTCCAAACCCAGGTGTCACCCTTTGGTCCATTGCTCCCTTGCCTGTCCTTGCTGCGCAGGACATGGATCTTTTCCCTGCCCTTCCCTGCTCCTYTGCTGTAGCTGAGCCCTGTGAGGTGATTCCTGCCATCACGGTGGTGGCAAATATCACCCAGCTCAGGCTGGCTGCAGAGACAGTCAAGAGATGGGCGCTGTGACTTGTGAGGCTGGACAATGGGCTTGAGACAACAGAAAATTTTGTTATTATTAATAACAGTAACAGCTTCAAAAAAGAATCAAAGAAACCCCTTTTCCCCCTTGTGTTTCAATTTATCCCCAATTTTTCCACTCAAGTGCTTGGCAGAGTGGCCCCATCACTTAGGGGGAGGATAAGTGTTCACCTTTCAGGACCTGGAAAACAAAACATTTGGAAACTGTGGCGGAGGCGGACGAGCAGAGCTCCACTGGCTGTCCCTCCTTTCCAAAGGACCCTTTATCATTCAGCAGCCGACTCCAGCAGCACCATGAGCTATAATAGGCAATTAGCTCYTAGCAGATTTATGTGACACAGCATTTTATAAGCAAACAGTCATGTGTGTTTAGTCATTGAACAGACCTGCTGTATCTGACGTTCATGGGAACAATCTCATCCCTGTCTCCTCCCTGAGCACACAATCAGCTGTCTTGCACCAGTATGGACCCACAGTCATCCACACTCGTGCAGAACTGGTGGCAATGTGTCACCAGCAGCTGTCTTTGGTTCTGGTACGCAGTGGCAGGAGGTAAACTCTTGGYAATATTTGCTCTCAGAGAATCCAGGCTCCATCTGGAGGTGAGAGTGGAGGAATGGGGGATACCTGGTTTGGAGATGTCCTCCCCACAATCCTGAGGAGCCTTGGTGAGGTGAGGGGTTGGGTGAGCACTTGCACAGCACTCTGTCAAAGGCTTGCATCCAGGGGATTGCAGTGCTCCCCAGACTTCCCCTGACTTGGAAAGTACTTGTCAGGTTTAGTATTCATAGTTAATTTTAGATATACCTGCGCATGCTGCTCTTCCACACATCCATTACACACTCGACAGAACCTGCTGGTTTTAATTTTTATTAGCACAAGTGCCTTGTTGAATCAAAATTAAGTGGGTATTTGGGAAGCATAATGTGAAGCATTACATTTAATGGTCTGTTCCTGCCTGGAGAAAGGCTGTCACATGCATCTTCCCTCTTCCCGAGACTCTGCGGTCTTTAGCTACACCTGAGTTTTTCTGAGTTCATTGCTACTTCCTATCCTCTGTAAGCTGTAAAACTCCCAGCTGCAATGTTTCAGGTGTGTGTTGCATCTTCTCAGACATGTGGCCTTATTCAGGTACAAAATGCCTGGCCTGGGTTGTGGTACATGGGAGRAAGGCGGGTTTGGGGTGCAGGTGGAGCTGCTGCTGGGGCTGCTCAGCCCAGCCCCGGGAGAGCTCCTGCGCCTCTGCCCTTCTCGTCCAGGTTCCCTTCCCTTGTTCAAAGGGGAGCASGTATCTGCCTTGAGCAAAGCAAAACTGACTTTTCCTCAGTCCTAGGCATGAGTCTGCCATGAGTCTGTCCCTCTGGTGTTTGTGATGGTCGGGAGAGCTCCAACTCTCACCAAATTGCAGGTGCTATTTTAACCAGTGTTCYCATTTCCCAGCCTGTGGCTCCYCGTGGCTGGYACCTTGCTCCTGGCTAATCCTTTGATTGGTGTGGTTTTGGATTTTAAAAAAATCCCAAGGGAAAATCAACCCACAGAACTACGGGGCTTGAATTCTACACAGAGCAGGATTTCCATGTGAATATCCCAGGGTTGTCTCTGCTTATGAGTACTCACTGTGAGCATTTCAGAGGATCACAGAGTACAGCTTGCAGCAATTTGTTCTGAATTTCACCAGGAATTTCCATGTCTTTTGTGAATTCTTGTGCTGGCTGAAGTTCAGACCAGGTTCTCTGCCTGCTTYGCATCACCTGTGCGATATAAAGCAACTGGAAACCAGCACAGCAGTTCGCATGAAGGCAGCCATGGAAAACAGCTGGAGCACATTAATAACTCTGCTGGAGCGGGGTCCCATCCATCTTTCATACTAAACAGATGTTTGCTTTCATCACGGTGGTGCTGTGCTGATCTTTGCCATCAGCCTGTTTGGAGGATGGGATGTTGGCAGAGCCTGAAGCCAAGTCAAGGCTTGATGGGAAGCAAGAAGTGGGCAAACACAGGAGCYGAGCTCATTGGAAGCAAGATTTAATGGGCAATTTAGGCAAATTTTTAACAGCTGGTTTGATGAGGTCAGGCTGCACCAGTTCCAACATCAAATAACTTGGAGCTTTGAAACTTTCATATTTCATCTTGTTGTCCTGYTAGATCTGATATTCCCTGACTCTTTGATTTCTCTCCTTCTCCTCCTTCCTTTCATTTTAAGTGATGCTGTTGCTGAAACTTCCTTTATTCTTTTAACTTTAAGCTTATTCCATTTCTCACACAGCTCCCGTGAATCCTCCTGACACGGTCTAGGATAAAAGCAGCCCAGGCATGTACATGGGCCATTGCATAATAGATGGTTTGTGTGTCAGAGTCTAAAATCTACATATGTTTAGATCAGTCATGAAGTGGGAACATCTGTATGTATTCATATATAATGGCTTCTACCACATGAATGAATAATCCAACTCCCACGATTTGGTATTTACTTTTTTTGAAACATTTCTACTTAGCCGAACACTGAGGGAGAATCACATTTATGGGGAATTAAGTCTTAGTAAGGTTTAGYAGAGCTTCATGGATAAGCTGGAAACAAGTCTAAATGGGGTGCCAGAAATCTTTCTTTTAAAATAATTAATGCTGTCTGAAACTTCTTCCTTATTTCTTGACTCCCACTGGCTTTTAAGCACTTTGCATCAAAATGCATTGCAAATCTGGGATAAAGCACCTGATTTGYCACCTACTGCATTGAATGTCTTCCCCTATGATGTCACCTTCCTGCAGTATCAGCTGTCTTTGCAGTGCTAAAAGCGTTTCCCAAACTTTGGGGGCTGCACTGTGAGCTGGGGGCTCCAGCTGGTGGATTGCCCCATCACCAGCAAACCTGGCTGTGAGATCCTTTGATGCACTGGCCCAGGGGATGATGCAAAAAGCTGTTYGAGAGAGGTTTTACCTAAATCAGTTTTCTTGTTTTACACCTTGGTCCCTAACTCATGCTTTTATTAAATGTTAACTGCACTGAAGTGCATCTCTTCTGTTACTTGATTTGTTTTTTTGTGGKTTTTTTTTTCGTTGCTATTTTTGTTTTCCTTTGGTTTGCATGGATTTTCTTATTGCTCTTGGCACTGAGATTGATGCATACCACACATGGACCTGTATCAATCTCAGCCACCTCTTGCACTGGCACAGTAAATCTCCCAGATTTGATCCTTAATTTAATYTTCTGTGCTTTTCCCCTGAATCAGAGCAGGCTTGTAATTGGGAGCAGAGAGAGCGTGCTAACCTGGACTTTGTGGTGGGGTGACGTTTGAAAGGGCCGTCCTGTGCTCGCCTTGCCCACCCACCCCTTGTTAAATCTTGCTGGTACCAGGGTTGCTTATGTCAAACTGATGAGATCAGCGGGGCAGCAGGATGTGATTTGCTCTAAGAAGGGGCTTTTCCCRACTCCTCATCTAAGGAGTTAGGTTTTTTAAAAGTTTTCCTTAAGCTTGGTTTGCCTCTCTTCATTTGCTCCCCACATGGACTGGTGTAAGTTTAGCAGAGGTGTTAAAATTTTGCATTTGTTCTTTGGGGCAAGTAATTTACTTTTGTTACAGGGACTCTCTTTGAAGTACTTTAGGAGTAAAACAAAGGCATAAAAGCTGTGTTCAAGTCCCTGTTCATAGAATTTCTGAGCTGAATGTTGGCCCAAGGTCTTTTTGCCACCTCATCTTCCCTGTCTGGTGAATGCAATGGTTTTTCCTTTSCTTTGTCTACTGCCTGTCACAAGAGATTTGCTCTTGACAATTTACCTGCTGAACTGGGAAAGGTTATCTGTCTGTAGCCGAGCCCAGAATTAAAAACTCTTGTCTCAAGCCCCTTATTTACAAGCTCAAGGATATCCAATGATAATTTTTATTACTCCCACTTTTATTTCAGAACTCATGCTCTGTATCTCTTTATTTCCTATCCAGGTATATATTGAGAAGTTTTTCTCTGTTTGAAAATAAACATTTTTTCACCAGAAAAAAGTAGCTCAGGAACCCTGTTAGTCATTGCTTTTTGTCTCTGCTGCAGTGATATTGATGTATCCTTCTGCTTCATTTGAGGTATGTTTTCAAGCTTTGAGCTGGTCAGAACTGCAGAAAATACTTACTGTGGACAAAAATMAAAAAATTACCCTTTCACTGTGATATTTCTTTTCATCCAATTTAATCCCAAGTGGCATTTTCACCTGTTTTGTGTTGGGTTTTCTTTTAAAGATTGGATTGTGAATGAGCCATTCAAAATTTAGTCTCACTCCCTGCATAGTACAGGTCGAAGAGCTTAGTTCCTGTGAACCATCCTCTGAACTGCCTAAGGGGTGCCAAATGTTTTTGAGAAAGATGCCCACCCATCATGACAAGACATTGTAACACAATGTCCAGGTGGTTAATTCTTTGCATTCAGTGGAAAGAGAGGACATGCACATGTTCCAGCATTTAGGATGCATCTATAGCTTTCCTTCTCAAGTTCTGGCTCTCTACCTCTGCACTGAAGAGTTCAGTGCTCTCCTGCTGTGCTCACACACCAGATCAGATCCCTTCTCTCTTCTCTTTAGTACAGCACTACCTTGTACTTCTTAAACTCCTTTGCTCCCTGGAAAGTTAACAGCCTCTTGATTTAACAGTTCTTTTGTAAGATCTTGGAGGATGAAAGACAACAGGTACCGCTTTTAAAGCAATCATAATAGGGATCAAAAGGGAGTTTGTAAAAAGCAAAATACGTGAAAGAATTTACTATCATTATCACYGCAGCAAATTGATTTCCATTTCAAGAGATGGAAGTCCTGACTTCTCCCTGTTCAGTCACCCCCAAGCTGTTGGTTTGTGATTCGTGTTCCCACCCAGGCTGTGTGTGAGGGTGCCCAGTTCTTGGCACTGACAATGGCTCTTGAGTCCTGTCTCCATCTCCTCCCTGGACCTCTGTGAGTGCAACCCAGCATTAGGTAAGACTGTAAAAAAACCCAAAAAAMCACCAAGATGAAGGATATTGTTATATGGACACTGATAATGTTTTTGGCTTCAGCTACTGATATGTCAGAAAAAAAGCTTTTACCTGTTATGGTATAGCCTTTGACAAGCTGCCTTAGTTGGAAGGCACTTTGGAAACAAACCTTATGCAGGGAAGGCATTCATGATGGTTTTCAATAAAACAAAACTTGTTTTCTGTTTTTGACTAACTCCAGGGTTTTAAAACAAGTAAGTAATAGTGGCCTCTAAGCTTAGGTGGCCCTAGTGGTTTGAGTGCTAAAGTCTAATAAACTGACAGTACTTAATTTCATTTGATTGAAAACSCACAATAAAGCTGTCTTTTTTAAAATTTGATTTCACTCCACTGTCACTTAGGATGGCACTTGGTCCCTGAAAGAAGGTAAATYCTCAGGGTTTGGATTCAGCAGGCTGCATTCTTATCCACATCCATATTGAAGAAAAGGTTAGAAAGCTTACATGGAGTTAAATATAGAGAATTGATTCCCTTGCCAACTAAGATTTACTGCTGCCTGCTGCTTTGATTAATAAATCCAGTTGTATCTAGCAAGGCRTTCTTCCTTGGGAAGATGTTAGACTTTATTGGTCATTTCTCACCAGATTACAATTGCTAACTTGAAAAACTTTCATGAAAGATCAGTCTGAAAATATATCTTATTCCTCTTTAATTTTTACTCTTGAAAGGTAGTTTCTTCAGATAACACAATCAGTATATCAGCAGTATTTTATCTTTCCAACTTCATGTTCCCAGTACAGCCTACGCTGCTTAATAAGAGAAATTGCCAGATTGACTGGAAAATGTAACTTTAATAACATCATTTCAGGCACWAGAACCATTGAGAAATAATAATCCCATTGAGTTGGTTTCTGCACTATTCTTGTCTCTCATGCACAAAATTACTGCAAATGCTCTGCATGAGTCTGTGCGTGCAAATGACCTGCAAGGGGGTGAGGCACAGCAGGGGCTCCTCTGCCACTGGGCCATCCATAAATATAAACTGATGAAGTTGTCGGAAAAAGCCTGGGAGGGTGACAGGGATTGTAGGAAGGGAAGTCTCTCCATTTCTCACTTTCAATTTTTTAGCACTAGAAATACAAATCTTTCTGGGGACTGCTTAAGAAAAGGGCTCACTGAGTGAAAAGCGATCTTGGTGTGGATGTTTTTAGGTGATTGTTKGGAAGAGAAGGATGAAAGTGAAGATTGGGTTTTGGTTAGGAAAAGCTATTTGTGCTGAAGATCCAGCTTATGAAATCCCTGAAGATGTTCTTAATAAGCCTAATTTAATGCACAAAAGCATACCCTTGTCAGAATCAGGAAAGAGTCATCCCTGATACTTTTAAATGAACAAAACAAAACCACAGGCTACTGCAGCAGAACAACAAAAGCTCCTCTGTGAACAGAAAATCAGAGGATCACTTAATTTCCAACAGTTTTGCATCCACTATCCCTTGGTTTCCTCCCTACCATGCAGAGCAAAATGAATGGTGAAGTTGGTCTAGAGCTGGTTTGCACAACAGCTCTTTGCTTTTCTGAGAGCAATAGCTCAAGTCTTTTCTACTGAAAACATATTTTTATTGAAAGTTAGAAGATTATAAACCTCTTTCAGGCTTCACTCTCTCCCCTCCAGGTTGATGGATATTGGCCTCTAGGTTCCAGAGATGTAGAGGACAGTAGATGGACAGCATGGGAAATTAATTTTCACACAAAACCAGGAGAGAAAAGAAAAGGAACAGGGCATAATGAAAAAAATCGAGTCACTTTTTTCAAGTATTTTTTCTTCCATCTCTCAGTACAGTTTCAGTGGAAATTGAGAACTGCTTCCAGGTTCTCTTATCACAAAATTCCTTGGATGTGCTGATTAGATAAAGTTACTCTRTGCTGGCTTCCAAAGCAATAATGGGAACAACCAATGCATTGTAGCAATGGCTCTGGTATATAAAAGACTTGACTGTAAAKGCAGGTTGACTGTAGATTCTTGACTCATTTCTTCCCTTTCATGTTATTTTTTTTTCCTGGAATGTAATGTATTTAATGAAAACATGAGAAGTACCAGATGTTGGCACTGCAAGCTGAGTCCAGCATTCATTCTTATCAGATGGGACTTGGATCAGTCCTTGAGAGGTGTTTGATATCCTGTGAAAGTTGATATGAGTTAAACCCTACCAAACCTGGCTTTTCTGCAGAGCCAACTTAAATGGGTTTTGTGCACACAAAACTAGATAATCTGCTTGTTTACTAAATGCAGAAACTCTTCACACATCTTCAAGAGAAGCAGCAGTCTTCCATCAGTGTTACCTGCTGCAATGGAATTGCAGAGGGTAATAAATATGTTCTGGTATCCCTTGGAAGCCAACCTGCTTGGTAACAGGGACGTTTGCTGGCTAATATCTTGGTCCGATAAAGGGTACTGCTATGCAAATAATTATCCACTGCATTTCAGTTGAAAATGATTGCTTGAAACAAATTGTTCCTTCAAAAGTAATTTTGGTTTCTTATTAAAAAGAAAAAAACCAGAAGAACAAAGCACGGAGTTTCTGTTGAACAATAGGTTATTGTATTTTTCCTAGAACTGATTCCTATGAATACAGCAGCAGGTGTTATGAAATTATACATGCCTGAGAAGGGTTGGTASGTGAATGAATGCAGAAGAAAAGAAGGAGAGACGTGGAGGTTGTGGGGAGATGAATTTCATGCTGTGTCTATTGAGGAGAAGAAATTAAGAAGTGCAACTTCCTCTTGGAACAACGTTGAAGTTTGGACAAGTTCTTTGTGGCTCGAATGGCAGCAGCAACAACTACACAAGTGGATGGAGGAGCTGCCACAACAGCCTCTGGTGGCACAAGGAGCTGCAGTTGGTGGAGCACGTTCCCAGACTGGCTGGGAGTACAACATCATTGCAGTAGGGCCAGCACAGGGACTRGCAGGAGTTTGATAACTTTTTCCCCCCAGAATTATCTGGGAAAATGGGAGGAGAATGCTCAGTTGTTGTTTTGGGGGCAAGGGCTTTGTTTCTAACAAGGGTAGTTCTTGTRCAATGTGGCTGTTTCCCTGGGCTGGGAAAATTTCACTCAGAAATTTGTGACGAGAGAAGTTAAGAGGAAACTTCACCAAGTTCACATTTGACACTGAGCATCTCCTGAGTATGAGCTGGAGGGGATTTGTTGCCAGTAAAGGGATAAATAAGAGGCTTTTCTTCACAAAAGGCAACCTTTGCCATTTGTACCAGATTTGTTGATACATGTATTTACGAAATTGGGGTGGGGCTGCTCCTTAAATAACTCTGTTCCAGTCTGAGCTCGCAGGTTAAAGGGAATTTTTTTAATCTTCCTGGTGCAAAGGAAAAGAAAAGCATTTCAAAGCACTGCTTGAGTCTGGCTTTGTGCTGTAGCAGACACACATGGGAGGTGCCCTGGGCTGATGGGGAAGGGGTAGAACTATGGTGGGAACTGGTTTTTTTCACTGGCACTCTTCCAAAAACACCACCCCACCCTCTGGAGAATAAGAAGTGAAGAAACATTGAGCCCTTTCAAGGTTGTGTTGGGTTGTTTTGTTTTTTTTTTTTTTATGCAGTGAGCTAATATCTGTGTGATGACAATGAAATTGTGCTGCAGAGCCCTAAAGCAAAAATGACTTTCAGTTTTCTTGTCTTAAGCGTTTCACAGGAGCATTGTGAAGGACTATCTTGTGTAAGGATTTAGCATGTTTGTTACTGTATGCTTGGACAATAGGGYGGGATCATGCTTTAGCTCAACTTTTGCAATATTCCAGGAAAAGTATTCTAGAGATCACTGGCAGATGTGTTTTATCTATTCCTTTGGGTTCTGTTTATTTATTTTCTTTAACTTGAATAATGCAAAGCGAAAGCAGTGTATTTCTAGAGGTGGAAAAGAACTGAGCAGCAGTACTGGTTAGAATAAACTCATGTCCAAATTTTCCAAGGGCCTGAGGATTTAGATATGAGCAGAAGAAAATTAAAGCCCCCTGCTGAGGAAGGCTCGGGCAAGGTGGGATCCTTCAGGCAAACAGGCTCTTGTCTGAAGCAGAGACTTGGGAGGAGCTCCTGCTCTGCGGTGCACTTGGTAATTAAGTAATTTCAGGAAATCATGCACTCTCTAACAGTGTTCAATGGGCTTTTTGTTTTCGTGTCCTGGGCTCTCTGGATCTACTTGTCCCTTGTGTTAAAGGCTAAGTGCTTTGAGGATGGGAAGGCCCCGCTGTGCTGCTCTTGAGCAGGGAGGGCTGAGCTGTGCCCAACCTGCTGGGCAGTGCTAAAATAACCCAAACTGCACTCGGGGAGATGGGATGGAGGGGTTGGGACAGCCTTGCAATCAAACCCAAATCCATCCCTCCTGCATGGGATATCTCTGGGTGTGCTGCCATGGATGTGCCAGCCTGGAGAGAGAGGGAGGGTTTGTGTTACTGTCCTCAGGTGATGGTCCAGCCCTGGCCAGGCTGTAGCAGGGCTGTGGTCATGGGACCTAAACACCAATTTGAGATTCAGAATGGACGTACATGGATGTATCACTTTCCCCCTCCCCTCCTTCTGGTGATAYATCAACTTTTTAAAGGTGATTAGGTGCCTAAAGATGCAGCTAGATGATTATAGTCTGTTTTTGAACTACGTGTCTGCATCTTCAGGCACTCGGAGATCTTTAAAATCCCAGGCCTTGGAGCTGTGCTCCCCGGGCTGCAGTTTGAATCATCAGTAGCTGCCTGACCCACGCTTGTGTACCCCTGGCTGCTCTTTGCCTGACTACAGATAAATGCCTCCCTTGACGTACAGAAATAACTCTCCTCAAAATGGATCAAATCACACTTAGTTTTAGTTATTTGGATTTCTGCTTCCAGCCTCATGCTTTTATTCTAGCAAAAAATACCGGCTTGCCTTAGTGTGARCAGCTTTTGGTTCTTAATGCTGGTTTGGTATTCATTTCTCTAAACAAGGAATGCAATTACCCTGTAGCAAAATAACTGTCTCCAACTGTCTTTTTTCCATTAAACAAACGGGAGGTTTTACCTCTTGCTCTTCCCATAAGATTAATGCACTTTCTCTGCAGGAACTGTCTTAAAGCGATCCAGGAATCTGAACAACTTGCAGAAAGCTGCCTAATTGTCAAAGAATCTGATTTAGCCAAYGCTCATTTTCATTAAGAGGTGATCTCTGCTAATAATATAGACTAATAGCTCTTCTAAATGAAGAAAAAAAAAAACGTGAACCTTCCTTTTCTCCCCCCACAAGCAGGGATAATGAACTCCTAAATCAGCTCTCTTTCCAAGGAAGCTTTTTTTCCCCAATTTTTGCAGAGTTCGGCTTGGCATCTAACTGATGTCGGGAGAACCTGGTGCCGGTGCTTGCAGGAGTAGTGGAGTCTGCCCTGACTTCCCTTTATTCCTGCCCTGCCGCTAAAGCATGAAGATTTTTCATACTCCTTCATCTGTCCAGTTTGTTTTTGAGGGAATGAGACAGGGATTATCTCTTCTTTATTGTCACAGTACAAGACATGTACCATTGTTCTGCACTGCTCTTGCAGGGGACGAGAGTTTAGAGCTTTGTGTGAAGGTGTAGRGGCTTGGAAACTGTGCTCTCTCTGGTTTTAGCAAGGCATGTAAATACTAAAAACTATTGTCAGAGATTTACAGGAACATTGTATGTTGTCACAGATTCCATTGGGATCAATATATGGAAAGTGTTGCATTCTCAGTTTTATTGAGGGTCTTATGTACTCGGTGAGCTTTTCTGAAAGGTCTAGAGCCAGCATTACCATTTCTGCTTGAAAACCACCAATTACAAAGTCTTTTCTTTAGAAAATTTCTGGCCCTCTTGGTGTAAGAGAAAAAGCTTGAAAAATAAGATTCTAATAGCTCCAGCATTGATTGYTTGCAAAAGGAACCTGTATGAGATTAAAAAAGAGAGTTATTTTCCCAATTGTAAGGAGAAGAGAGGTTCATGAATTTTCAGTGCTTGCGCTGGTGCTGCGGTTTGGGCTCACTGAGCAGTCAGGTTGGTTACCAACCTCACCTCCAAACTGATGCTGCGCTAGCCAGGAGGAATAACTGAGGCCACAAAGAGAAGGAGTTGCTTTTATAAAAAAACAATGTGACCACTTGCACAAACAGAAAAAAAAAGCTCATAAAAAAGTGACTCAATACCAGCTTGAGTGSCAGAGCAGGAAATGGGCTGCAAATGAACAAAGAGCCGCGCGCGGTGGGGATGCTCCTGCGAGCAAATGCCAGTTCCCATTTCGGCAGGCGGCATGTGGCAGCCTCCTTTCCTGTTCAAACATTTTAGCCAGATAATGAGGGGAAAAAACCAAACATTTTTCACATAATCAACTGAGTTTGGARCGGAGGAGCAATAGAAGGGGAGCTGTTGTGCTGATTATTTGCTGGCTGACGCTGCTGTCAGGAGCACTGGSACGGGGCAGGGGGTTGTTGCTAATTGCCGGCAGCGCCTGTGCYTCGGGTCACTGCTCTTGGCCACTGGGCTGCTGCTGGAGGCTGTTGTTAATGCACAGCAAACCTGGTTTCTTGCTCAAAGGGAAGCCGAGGAATGTTCGCCAGCAGCAGGTGGGGTAGGGAGGGTAACCTGTAGCGAATTGGGGTTTCTTATCAGCATCGATCGGGGTCGTGATGGGGAAATGAAGCACRGAAGGGTGCTGGTGGCTGTCTGGTTCGGGGTGGTGTGTTTATGGGAAACAGATGGTTCACTGCTTTAGYTTGCCAGCAGATTATGGAGTTGGCTTTGAACCATCTTGTGTGGTTTCCCAGGAATGCAGGGATCCCATCCACAGCAGAATGTCACTGCCCTGAGCGTGTTACCTGGGGCAGAGCTGGCAGCAGTGCTCTCACATGGAAGGCAGCTCCRTGCTGGGGTGCTCCTCGCCCTCCGCAGTGTCCCGTGGGACCAAGGGCACACCGATGCTCCAGTGCCAGTGAAAAACCCCAGCCTAGGGGGCCCAGGCTGTGTTGCAGGTGCCTTTTACAGAATTACCTCCAGTATTGGAAAAGCAACCTCATGCTGGGTRTCCTGAGCTTCAGGGTTCCTCTTCCAATGTGCTGCTGCATTTGTGAAAGAGATAAAGGGTGGCTGTAGCTATTGGGAGTGTGGACAGGGAGCAGCTGGATCGGCATTGTTCTGCTGCTCCCTGGGAATTGCCATCTTGCTTTGTGCTCCCCACCCATCCCTGTTACCTGACTCTGCAGTTCTGCCAGGGATGGGGTGACAGAGAAAGGGTAAAAGAGAATATTGGGAAAAAACTGGTGAGAGAGACTAAGATTTACACCATGCTTTTTCTGTTTATGGGGAAAGTGGTCTGCAAGCAAACTGAATATTGGGATTGAGTCTCCTCTGTACAGATCCCTGTCTKGAATGAGGCTGAACTAAAAATTTTGTTCACTTTGTGTGGAGTGAGACAAAAACTTCTTCCTAACTTAAATGTAACTTACTTAAGTGCTGTGGGCAGGAATAAGGTTTTCAGTAACCTATATTTATACTATCGTGTACAACTTCTAAACCTTCATAGCTACTGAAAATTCCAGGAATGTGGTCACAGAGAATGGGAGTTATTTGATACTACATGATTTCGGAAATTATTGATTGGAAAAGTGCCAKCTTTTTAGGAAATGCTATAAAATAAACATTTTAGATGGATGGCAATGTGATCTGTAGAAGCATGCTGCTTTTTCTGCAGATAAGCTCTGTGATAATTCTGTAGCAGCCTTCCAGTAGGAGAATACAAAGATATTTAGATGCTTTAAATTTCAGCTTATACTGGACAGTGTATTTACAGCTCATAATGCTACTCTCTCTTCACTCTGACTTTTTTTTTTTTTTTCCTTTTAATCACTTAAGAGAAGGTACTCTCTATATTGTACAGAGGCTGGAATAGCAGCAGGAAAATGTGACTTTGAAATAATGGGATCTATAAGAATAGGCAATTTCACTCAAGTATAGTGATTTAGTGCCCTGTTAGTGTCCTGATGTATAACTCCATTTCCAAAGACTGTAAGTTTTTTCACAAGCATAATGACAGGCTTGAAACTTGTGAGACTAATGTCCCAGCTTTCTCTAGCCTCAGCTGTTCCACATAATTACAGGAGTAAGGGGATTTTGTTCTCTCCTAGTAGATTAGTTCCAAGAAGAATAAATCAGATAATATTACTGCYTTCTTGTTTCCCTCTCTACAAGGTGAGAGCCCACATGGTGCAGTGCAAAGCTGGGGCTGGTGATGGTTTTTCTTGCCTGCAGTCTGTGACAAAGATGTGATCCCAATTTTGGTGTCACCAGGACAACTTGTTGCAGTGCTCTGGTTCAGTTGTTTGTGGCTTTTGGCACTAATTTCAGCTCCTGTGTTTGCTCTGCTCACAGAYGATGGCCCTTACTCGAAGGGGAGCAAGGACTCTGGTGGGATGGACGCAGCCCTGGTCTCCAGGAGGCAAAGCATCCCAGGTAAAGGAGGGGATSAGCTCCTGCTCCAAAGCATTGGGGCATCCAATACACTTTACCTGGATACCTCTAAAGTGGTAAAACGCCTCAAAACACTAATTTTGGTGCATTTATCATCAAGGCTTTTGCTGGAGGACAGAAATGATATTAACTGGTCTCAGTGAGTGGTGTATTACTGGTACAATCCCTGTCCTGTGTGGGGCTGTTGATGATGGTTACGGGGAGCTGAGAAAGGACTTATTCCTGCACTGGTTTGACACTCAAAAAGAAGAAAACAGCAGCAAAGGAGAGAGAGGGAAGAAGCGCTGCCATAGCTGAGCTCGTCAGGCAGGGAGGGAGACTGGCATCTGGCAAACTTTGTATTTCCCACATCCGACTGAGTTGTTTTTGCTATTTAGTCAGTCACAGCAAATGTTGGTGTGAGATAAACCTTCCCATGCAGAAAACCCCTGGGGGCTGAAGAGGAAGTGGAGAAGTGGTAGTTCATTTGCCTCTGTTGGTGCTGAGCTTTGGGTGCCAGCAGCACTCCAGCAAGTTTGGAGGGGTTGCCCTGGACAACTCATCTCCTTCCTAGGAAAGCCAGGGGCTTGATTCTGGCTTTTGATTGTTAATGACCCAGTCACAGGTTTGGTTTAGTGTGTTTTAGCTAATGGGGAGGGAGTGGGGCCCTTTTGCTACTGCTTCATCATTCAGCAGTTGTTTCAGAGAATGTTCTGCATCCTCTGGGGCTTCTGCAAAACATTACCATTATAGTACAGCCCTGATGGGGAGAGGCTCACAAGAGCCAGTGTGTCCAGCAACCCCAGCTCACRGCATCTCAATGGGGAGGGAAAAATTCCAGTGTGCTCTTCCTACCCTGGGATGCTTTGAGCAGCAAAATCCAATGTATATGCCAACAGAAGAAATAAAAGACTACTCATATATGGTGCTTAAAGACTATGTCTTGAAGGACCAGATCCTCCTTAACTGGCTCACTTTTACACTGTGTGAGTCTGTGACTCTGGCAGTAGATTTATAGAAGCATGGGTCAAAATCCCTTATGGCTGACCTTGATYGATTGATCTTGGGGACTTGCCTTTTTTGAGCAGTGATTTCTCCTTGAACCCATWACAGTGGGTAATTGCACTCTGGGAGTTCTCATTTTAAACACTTATCAAGGATCAAAATTAAACCCCRTTGAAGAGCTAATAGTCTCCCCTTGTGGCACCATCTGTGTTGATCAGTCATGTCATGTAATAGAGAGGAAATTTGCAGGATGGTGCTGGATGTTGTTCTTTCCAGCACGGTGGAGAGCCCCACCAAGTTTCTGGCAGCCCCTGGGATCCCGTGTTGGTGAATTGAAAATTAACTTACTGCAGTTGGCAAGGGATCAAAACTGAGTTTAAAGAGCAGAAGTATTATGGACCTGACATTTTTACAACAAGCTGCCAGTGCCACATTAAATGGRTGCCCAGCAGTGCCTAAATGCCTGCCAGACTGGAGCTCGATTGCAAAGAGGTTCCCTACTCACATTAATCAAGGGCACAGATTATTCTTGGAAGTGCTTTACAAAACAGGTAGTGCATGGCAGGACTCCAGGCGAGCTGCCAGTTCTGGTGTCCTGGTGGTTTTGAACAGGCACGAAGTGCTAGTGATGAGGCACCACAGTGCCAAACGAGCCCATGTGTTGGAGGGATGGAGGAGGCCCTGCACCAGCATGGATCTTCTGTGTCAATATGACATTTAAGGGGCCCTGCCTTGCTCTGGAAATCAGTGTGCAAGAAGTTTCAAATGTTCCCTCTCCAAACAGAGCATCTCATTTAAGCCTGSTGAGGTTTGCTGTCCAAACAAGCTCCTGGGCCCCTTCAACCCCTTCAATGGGGTTTTTGCCCACATCTGTGGGACTGCTGTTTGCTGTGTGCTGCCAGTGCCCATCACCACTTTCTCCTGCACAGCCTTGGAGAGAGTCCCCTGTGTGAGGGTGACTGTAAAGTCRTGGAAGATTTCAGTACACTGAGATAGTGGAGGTGGATGGATAATGTTGTAGACAAATTGTGTAAAAGCTTCTTAGAGGAGGCTCTGGCAAGATGTGGAGGTCATCCTAATTTGCCCCAGGGTTTGTCCTCCTTTGAGCAGAGTGTGAGGTCTGTTGTGTGCAGAAATGCAGAGCCGCCTTTTGCCGAGTCTGCAGAGCTCGTGGTCTTTTTCTTGGGCCTCCCCCTCCTCCCCCTGATGATGGCAGGATCTCACCCTCTCCACATTATGTACTGTGTCTCCCAGCTATATTGATGTCTCATGGTGTTTTTTAAATCACAGTATTTTGAGATCCACCCTGTTACGTCCATCCAGGCCGCTGCAGGTCCACAGCATCCTCTTCCTGTGTAACTGTGACTGCCTGAGATAGCYCTGCTAATGCCCTCCCCACTCCATATCACACATTTCCTGAGGTGGATTCCCTGGACATCGCTGAGATCCTGTCACCCTGGTTTTGATTTTTATACTCCCTCCAGCACCTTGAAAAACAAGTCTTTTACTCTCTCACAAGCCCTCTGCCTTTTCTTCCTTGATCTTGTCTGCCAGACCTGCATGGAAACATTTCCGCGGGCCTACCAGGACACACTTCTGTTCTACATCTTAATTTTAGATAAACTGAGGCTTTTTCTTCATGCAATTTGTACAAAACATCCCAGGTCTGCTTTCCCACCYCCAAAGGAAAAGGGTGTCCTTGGGGTTGAGAGGAATGTGCCTTCCACTGAGTTGTCTTTATTCCTGATCTTTCAGAGGAGTTCAGAGGGGTCACAATCGTGGAGCTGATTAAGAAGGAAGGAAGCACCCTCGGCTTAACCATTTCAGGTGGCACAGACAAAGATGGAAAGCCAAGAGTCTCCAATCTGAGGCCAGGAGGACTGGCTGCAAGGTGAGAAATGGAAATAGGGTGCAGAGAGCACAGCAGAAATGGAGAGGAATAGTTGCATGTTCCAGCTACTGAATGAATAGAGTTATAATTAATGTAGTTGGCACCCGACTGCCTTTTTTTCAAGTGCCCCAGAATGCAAAGTTGTTGCTTCAGGAAGTAGAACGTCTTCTATTTTGAGCACTTTCCTATGCTCTGTGCAATTATGCTCTGAAATTTTGTGKAGGGATATTTGGAATTCTGTGAAATTAGGCAGCCTTGTCAGGAGAGCTGCMTGGTACAATACATCTTGATCAAGCTAAGTGGTTTAATATTGTATCTGTTGTGAATACTGAGTGTATAAGTAACATTATTGGCTTGGAAAGGGAATGAGCAAAGAAAGGCTCCAAGAAGCAGGAAAAGGGAAGTAGTAATTGAACATTTTGCAGAAAACAGGCAAAAGGAAAGATGTTTTCTTTTTCCCTGCTGGATTTTTTTCAGACAGCTCTYGGTGTGCTTTTTTTTGACTGATTGCTCTGCATGAATGAGAACTGAGCAACAAAAGAGAGGTTGTGAACACGTACGCTGCAATTGTTGCTGTATGTATGGATCTGAACACTTGCCACCAGGAAAGATAGATGGCTTCAATTTTAATGCTTCCCTCTGAGAGTGAACACATGCAATCAGACAGCAGAGATCAGCTCAGCACTGGTGCTTTGTTCACAAAGTCCTACAGTTACAGCTGCTCCAGTAGCAGAGACTTTGTGCTACCACTGCTTTTTGTTTGATTTCTTTGCAGGAGTGACCAGCTGAACGTRGGGGATTACATCAAGTCGGTGAATGGCATTAACCTGACCAAGCTGCGGCACGACGAGATCATCAGCCTGCTGAAGAAYGTGGGCGAGAGGGTGGTGCTGGAAGTGGAGTACGAGCTCCCTCCAGCTGGTGGGTGCCTCCGGGACARCGGTGCTCTCTTTCCTTGGCTGCTTTTTGTCCTGGGGTGTAGATGGACTTGCTCATGCAGAGCTGCCATGGCCAAGGCAGTGTCCAGGGGCGTTCTGCCTTCATCTGCTCGCGCGGGCGGTGCAGGCTGCAGAGCTGTGTGCAGTCGGAGCAGAGCACTTTTTCCAGCACAGTGGGTGCCTGTTCATGCACACTGGCAGGGGATGGCTGATTAGGTCTGTCTTGCCTCGGAGTGACTCGGTAGCACAGGCCAATCTGCCTCCTGATGCTGCTTCAGCTTCTCTTTTTCCCTTTTACAGTGTGGCTACGGGAGGTTTTATTCAGTCTTAAACATGTATTACCAGATGCTCTTTTCTGAACTGTGGCAAGTGCAGTTAGTCCTCAGGATTCTTTGAAGTGCTACGTGTTTTTAGAAGGGAAACTGAAGCAATCTGCTTTCCAGCTAAGGAGTCCTGGCAGAAGATAGCAAGCCAGACTCGCAGGGTTTGTGTCCTGACATGGGAGACCAAATGCTCTTGCCCTCATTTGTTTTGATGATTGATGTTTCTGGTTAAAACAAATTCCTCGATGAAGCTTCTCATCCCAGTCTTTCCATTGTGATTGCAGTCTCCCCAGTTATTACTTGTTCATTTACCCAGATCAATCAGCAGATGATTGGGCAGAAGAAATAGAACAACTAAAAATAAGATGACAAGGAAAACAAAACTAATGAAATCTAAACATTTTGCCCCAGATAGGAAGCTATTTTACACTTCATAGCTTTGCTGTAGCTGCTGCCTTTAGATGAAAAGTGTTGAATAGGAATGACTGTGTAAAACCCAAAAAAGAGTAAAATCTRACCTGAAGTGGATGAATCTGTATCCATCATTCCCCTCTGTTCTGCTGTAAATGTTGGGGAATTTTTGCCTACACCCCTGATAAAGCCAACTGTGCCTCAAGTTTTCCATGCTCCCTAGAGATGACCACTCTTAACCTTTCTCCATGGTATTCCTTATTGTCTGTGATATTCCTTATCAGGMATCTGATAAACTGTACTTACCAGCCGAGGAGTGGTGCCAGCTCAATCAATAACAGCAATGCGAGATGTCCTCAGCTCTGAATGAGCAGGAAGAGCACACTGAGATAGTGACTTCTCTCCAGTGAGATTATTTGGGCAGTTTATGAATGATCCAAACAAAGAAGCACCGCAAAATAACAGGGAATTGTCAATTATTTTCTGGTTCCAACTCATTGTGCGCTTTTATCTKCTGTGAGGGTTTGTTATTGCCGTGTGCACCCGCCTCTCTCTCTCTCTCTGGCTCTCTCTTACGCTGGGCAAAGAGCAGAAATAGACTGCAATTCAATAGCTTGTTCTTGTGGGTTTAAATTTTTCTCTCCACTTTGTAATTTCCAGCTTTTAAAGAAATCTTGCAAGCCCGAGTCTCGTTTTCAGGCCTCTGTGTAATATCATCTCTTTCATAAATAAACCAAGCCCTGTGTTAACACTGGCTTAGGTTTCCCAGCTCCCACTGATCTTATGAAAGGCTGTTGCAGCACTTCATACTCGGATGCTTAGGACAGAAATTGGATGGCTTCTGAACTCATTTGTGGATGCTTTATACCCTTTTCTTGGTATTTGAGTATCACCCTTTAGCTGGGAACCTTCTCATGCCCTGAATCCTTCCTTCTGGAGTATCTTTCTCTGTCCCTTTAGCTGTCTGTGCACAGCAGCAGGAGCAGAGCAGGGACAGTGTTTGGAGGTTTATTTGGCCTCTCTGTAGCTGGTCCCCAGGGCTGTCTGCCTGCAGGGCAGTACTGTGTCTCCACTGGATGTCTTTTGGATTAGCTTAAGGCCTGGGGTAAGCCAAATCTGGGTGCAGGTGCAAGCCCTGGGGGTGCTTGRCAGTGAGGATTGATGTGGTCAGTGAGAACAGTAGGGAGATTTGCTTCAAAACCCCTCTCCTGAGCCATGGGACATGGCAGTGTGGATGTGCCTAGAGCAGCTTTCAGGTCCAAGTCAGGTTTTTGGTCTTTTTTTCCTGATTATTCTTGTGGCCATTCATGGCACTTGGCTTGAAAATCAGGAATTTTAAGAGTGGACCAGGCTGAGATGTCAGGTGCAGTTTCAGGTGGAGAAGACTGGGAAATTGTCCCATATTCACTGCAGAAGTGCAATAAATCATTAAATAGCAGGGGACGTCAAGAGATGGAAACARTTTCTTTCTTTTTCTCTTTACTTTGTACATTTTGTATTTTGTACAAATAGTACTGTGTATTTAACATAAAATTACTGAATTGCCCCTAGGATCAGTTTAAAGGATTCACTTAATCTTTTTTTAAATCCAAAATATTAGAGGTAAGGGAAAAAAAACAACTTTATGCATTGAGGATTTGGGATTTTCATTTTCTTTAAGGTCAGCTRGTGACTTGATTCCTTATGCTGCTGCTGGTTTTTTTAATAAGTTTCCATCTGTGGCAGAAGCTTTTGAGAAAAGCTGAATGCATTAAAGCCAGTTGATAAACGAGACGGTTTTACTTGAATGTCAAAGTATTAACCAAGACAAATTTGAGGGGAGATGTGCAACACTGAGCTGGTGAAATCATCCTAAAACATGATGTTTGGCTCTGATAAAGGTTCACTTGTCTGGGTTGGGCTCTTTTTGCTTCCAAACGGGRAAGATAAAAGACGGATTTTGGGCTGGATTTTCATTTCACTATTGTTTGGATGAGTTTGAATATTATTTTGCACTGTGGATGGGAAAGGTTTATCTGGGGTAACTGGGTCTTTCTCTTTTCCTTTAGTGCCAGAAAGCAGTGCTGGCATTATTCCCAAGACCATTGAAGTGTCCCTCTACAAGGAAGGCAACAGCTTTGGCTTTGTGCTCAGAGGTTAGTAGCTTCTCCACTGAAAAGCAGAGGCAGAGATGGAAAGTGGGAAAAGTAAGAAGGGGAATGACAAAAACCTCAGCTGAGCAGTAAAAGCGTGTCCTGGAGAGAATCCCCTGTTGTCTCCCAGGACTGCCAGCTGCCTAATCCAGGGCAGTCGTTTTGCTTGCAGGCTGTGTCAGCTGTTATGTGACAAATGTCTCTTGCTCAGCGCTCTCGCTCAGCCTTTCAAAGCTCCAGTGGCTCACGGCTTTCCTGCTTTGCTTACAGGGGGAGCCCACGAAGACTGGCACAAGTCCAGGCCRCTGGTGCTCACCTACGTGAGGCCGGGCGGCCCCGCAGACAGGTACTGCTCGTGTCACCCTCCTCAGCCACCTGCACAGGACAGAGCAGCAGCTGTCCCTGCTCTCTCGGACATATGTCCTTCCTGTCCTCCTGGTGCTTCCCTGAGGCTTCTCCTGCTGGTGGTGTGGAATGCCAGTGGGGAGGGTGGGCATGGTGCTCACAGGCTGACCCAGTCCAGATGCTRTAGTGTTGCAGTTTAAAGCACAAACTGCTCTTCCAGGGGCAGCCCCTTCCTTAGCCCCGTGTAGCTGAATCCCTGATGCTGTGTTAGAAAGCAGGAGCCAGTCTATCTACTCTCATGCTGATAATTTAATATGATGGGCCTGGTACTATAAATAACCCAGACTATTGTCTAAGGAGTGTTCTCTGATCCTACAGGATGAGAGTAATTGACTTTTTAATGTGTGTATGTGTGTATGCACACACACACATACATACGAGTACACACAGAAGTAATATATGCTTATATATTTACATATAGAAAATATAGATATCTTACATTTTTAATTCACCTGTAGAAATGTAGACAGATAGTTATATAAATATATACGGATTATTTATCTGAATATAAATATATGCAGAAAAAAAAAATTTCTTGTGGCTTCTTACAGGGAAGGGTCCTTGAAAATTGGGGACAGGCTGCTGAGCGTGGATGGGATCCCTCTGCACAGCATGACCCACGCTGACGCCCTCAACATCCTGCGGCAGTGCAGCCAGGAGGCACTTTTCCAGATCGAGTATGATGTGACCATCATGGGTAAGGACAAAATGGTTGTGATGGCATTTTTTTTTTCTGACTGCCTGGAAAGTATGTGAGACTGGAGACAGTAATTGGAATACTCAGTTTCAGTGGAAAAATTGCTGAGCAATGTGCTGCTAGCATGGATGTAGGGGGTAGAGTTCAAAGCTGGCTTGGTTAAATGCATTTGAAATGCCCTTATGCAGGGATGTGTYTTGATAGGAATGACGAGTGGCTTTAGAGGAGAGGGCAAAAGGGGATTTTCTAATGTAGGCAGAGAGGGCATAAGAGAAGTCTGAGTTAAAGGGGGCTGGAGCGCTCTGCCAGTGCTGCAAATAACACCATTAAATGTGTGCAGAGGAGTGAGCTGCATGCAGGCATAGACTTGCTGTGGCTTTGGTTCTGAATTTTGACCCTACTTAATTCTGGCGCTWTTCCCTTTCTTAGAAATGTTACTTCAGATCTGCTTCTGAAATAAATGAGGGGTGATCAAATGYTTGACCCCAAATAAGACAGAATTTACTGGAGGGCAGAGGATGAGTATTTCTAAAAAGCATTTTACATAGTAGATACGAAGTTTGAGGGTTTGGTGGGTTGATAGCAGTTGTTTTTTTAAATTTGATTTTAAGTTTCAAGCCCTGGGAAAGGGTTTATTATTAGCTACTGTAAAGTCGTTTTGAGCTGGCTTTGTGACACGCAGCTGTTACTGCAGGGAGCGTTGTTAATGAGTTTAAGGTTACCACAGAGTTCGAAACTGTGTTGGTTCTGGAAGCTCACTGAACTGAGTATTAGATTGTGATGTTTCATACACATCTCCAGAGGGGTTTCTGCCCCCACTAGAGCCATGAGCTGGACTAGGTTGGAATCTTTTCCACAAATCTCACAAACCAGTCCAACATGTCTGAGCCTAGGATCTAGTGAGAAATAGGAGTCCGTGATATCAGGTTGTTTTTTGATTTGTCAGTGTAGAGGAAAAAAAAAAGAATCTGAAGCTGAGAGAGCTTGATACCACATTACACTAGAGGAAAGAGAGCTGAAAACAMGAGAACTCACTCTGTGCAAAGTGCTCCAGGATAAGGGAGCTCCTTGTAACAGCCCTGAGGGCTTTCTGCTTCTATTGAGTCTTCTCACCACAGGCTTTCCCCTCCTTTTGGTAGAAKCTCCACAAGCATGGACACAGTGGCTCTCCCCTGGGGGAGGTGGCTGCCAGGAGCTGGGCAGTGTGTGCCACACGGACACGTTCTCCATGGAGGAGCTGGAAGGAAAAGCTGATGCCTTGGCAGTTGTCTGCACACTGCCTGGCTTCTGCCACACCACAGGAGCAGCCTCTTTGGAAACTGGTGGCTATTCATGATAAAGAGCAAACACTTAAACCATGGGAGACAGAAACTACCCCAAACCTCTTTTCTGTCTTTCTGTGATTTTTTTCTTTTTGGATACCTCTGCAGTGGTCAGTAAGGGATGTTCATTCCTCACTTTGCAGGCTGCTCTAGGGAGCGGGGCAGGTGGAGGTAAGGAGGGATTTTGCACGGAG
Source organism: Malurus melanocephalus (assembly GCF_030028575.1). Classification (NCBI taxonomy): domain Eukaryota; kingdom Metazoa; phylum Chordata; class Aves; order Passeriformes; family Maluridae; genus Malurus; species Malurus melanocephalus. The sequence continues at coordinate 2,322,270 of NW_026623256.1, read as the reverse complement.
CTGTCAAGTCTGRACAATAGTAAAGAATTAATTGTGCATGGGAAATGGGCCTTTTGAGGGGTTTATTGTTTGTACAGTCACATGTTGCAGAAAGCTGATTGTTTCAGTACCGGACTTGGTAGAAAAATAGCCAGGAAGGTGTTTCAGTATCTTGTTGTTTCTTCTTGAATAATTCTCCCACCTAAAATTGTGAGGATTGAGTGAACATGGATGGACTGCAGGGTGACTCTCCATCTTGTGTTACTAACCTGTGGACCAGAATTAGATACTTCCCAAAAATGTAAAACCTGCCCCTTTCTTAGATAATTTCTGCCTAGAGAGTCTCTCCCTGATGCTGCTGTAAAGGAATATATTTGTCCTGCTTTCTTTTAAGGCAAGATGATACAGAACATGCAGCTTACAACAATCTCTGCAGACAGTTTTGCCAGGCAGTGGCTGATAACTGCAGTGGGAGATRAGAGCATCGTCCCCAGTTCACAACTGTTACAGCCATTCTCTTTAGCAGCCCCCAAAAGCTGATGGAAGGGAAGATCAGGTGATGAAAATGGTCCGGGGATATTTTCAACCTAAAGGAAGCGCTCTTAATTCCCATTTTGAAAACCTGGCAAGAGGTCTGGGGACASCACTATGAAATGGTGCTTGTCCTGTTCATCCTCAGAGAAAAGAGAGGTTTTTACATGGTGCTCACTCTCTCTGCAGCTGTGTTACTCCTCCTCGAGGGTGATGTAGGTTGACCCTTGAGGAGGGAAAGTTGTTTTTCTGCATCTATTGTTGGTGAGGGACCAAGGTTGCTGCGGGGGAGCGTTAATCATGGCATTCCCCAGCTGGCTCTGTGGTTTTCCAGCCAAAATTGTGCACTGAGGATGATGTGCATGGGCCAGTCCCGCTCCTGGTGCGAGGGATGTGGCAGCTGYCTGCCATTGCCACCGAGCCCCAAAGCTGTTCGGATTTCACCAGGGAGGCTGGCACAGGGAAGGACCACAGCAGGCTTTTTGTCAGGTTGGCTGAGATGTCTCAAGGCCGCTGAAGGAATTAAATTAATCTGCTATTTCCATTTAAAAGGAGTGCCAACTGGGCATGCACCTCCCTAGGGCATTCGGAAAATCTCTGCCCTTTGCTGAGGCCAGATAAACTTTGCAATGAACAGATGCTTTCCCATGGCTCTACTCTGTCTTAGGGGCCTTTTAAAAACAGGGGGGAATGGGTAAAAAAAAATCACCACAAGCAAACTGATCAGCCAGAAAAGGCTATTTAAATGGTTACTTTGTAAATAACCTGTATGTGCCACAAACCCAAGGATCTGAACTACAAACCTTCAGGGTTGACTCATGAAGGGGGGAAGGTGTCTGCCAGAGATGGTAGATGAACAAAGTGATTTGCTGTGTCCTCTTCCTCCTCTCCCTTCCCCTGGCTGTCCCTCCACCCATTCAGTTTKCAGCTGAAGTTTTTTAAGCCTGTGGAACTCTCTGATTGATAGAATGGAGGGCTGGTAGTGTCCCACGAATGGGTGACTCCTCAGTGTCTGCCATGCAGGGGCAGGGGCTACAACCTGAAGAGGTTGTAGCTGTGCATGATGGTGCAGAAACAGTAAAGTTATTGCATGGCCTGCTCTGTCCCTTCTGTGTTTCTTTTTAAATTAGCTTGGGTATAATAGCTCCATGTTAATCACACCTCACGAATATTGCTGAATTGCTGACTCYTGACCTTTGATTTGAGCCAAATCTTCCCCTAGGATAATTAATAGAGGCTTGGCTAGTATTTCCTCAATAAATGCGTCTATAAAATGGGTTTGGAGCAATTTTCATTTGTGCCACTGGAGATGAGAATTAAAAGGGATGTCGAGGTGGCTTATGCTGTGTGTGGCAGGAGGAGTGGCCATGGGCTGGAGGTGAGACTGTGGTTTCCTGCAGTCTTACTGATAACYTCAGTCCTGAGGTCCTGAGACTCTTCCTTCTCACCATCTTGCTGAGGCTTCCCTAGGATGCACCTGACAAAGCTGAGAAGCTTGGACGCTGGTAAACTGGAGAGGAGCAGGTGTTTTCCTTGCAAAGAAGGATCTGATGCTCCAGCAAACCTCTACTCATTGTTTTATTTTCCTTATCTTCTTCCCTTCAGYTGGTGGGATATGAATCCATGTCCCTCTTCAAGGATATGTGCTGGGCACACACAGCCTRCAAAACCAGCATACACCCGGTGTTTGCAGTTGGAAGAGATCCTCAGTCTCTTGGTGCTTCCTTTGCTAACAAAGGCTTAAGTGCACCTTCCACRGGCTTTAGCTGGGTGCTTTGTGTATCTTTTGATTAAACTGGGACTGTGTTTTTTACCAGGGCCTGCAGATCTCCCCAGTGGTCCTTTTCATCAGGATGGTCCTTTTCACAATGTTTTATGTGAAGCCTGCAWAACCTTTAGTGTKGCTCATTCCTCCTGCTTCCTCCCCTGTGAAAAAGGGCACTGTGAGTAGACCAGAGCCTGAGCATTCCTTGGCTGATCCCCARGGGGAATTTCCAAGGTAAATTTCTGTCTTCAGAGACTCAGCATCCCAAACAAATCTCAGAAAAGACCTTGCTGCCGCTTAGCTTCCCAGATCTGCGTTAATGCTCCTGTTTATCAGAGAGCAAGAATGAGCCATGCRTCAGCTTTGGAGCCAAGTGGCATCAGCATTTTTAGTGGAGCATATCTTTGGAAGGGAAAAGCCTTACTATGARTAATTAAGGGCTGAGGAGGCATCAGGTGCTCAGAGGGCTCTGCTAGCCTTTCTTTCAAAGTGGATGGCTGGGTCTTCATGTGTGTTTTTGTGTGGGTTGTCAGCTTCATATGGAGGGTGCTGGTTATTGGATGTCTGATGTTGATAWATTTATGAATCCCACCTCTTTGTGWTGGCTTTAGGTAATCTGGAAGCAAATGTGTGTAWCAGAGCTGGAGGGAATGCCTGTCTAATCAGCCAGAAACACAGGCTTTCTTTTTCCTCCCCCTTCCTCAGCAGGGATGGATAGGTTTGGTGCAGGCTTTTGCTACCAGGTGTGATTTTGTAGGAGTTTCATAGTCTCACTTACAGCATCTATTAAGCTTATTGCAGAAATGCATCTTTTAAACATGAGTTGTCCCTGTACTGTCTGATGGGAGAGGAGGCTGTTGTGAGCAGGGGGTTGGCAGTGCTGTGTCTGCTCCCACTGTCACACTGGAGGAGCTCAAATGAGCAGCTCAGGTGCTGTACTGAAGCTGGTGCTGAAGCACAGAGGAGTTGACTGGCTTGTCATCAGTCACGAGGCTTCTGTGCACTTCAGAAAGTGGGATCCTGTATCCTTGTGCCTTTTCTTTTTTGTTTTGTTTGGCAAAAAAAGCCTATAACAGCGATGTGCTTGTGATCTTCYTTTTTTGTGCTTGTAATAACTGTTGATGTGACTGCTGCAGAGCCTTTGAGCAATCAATTCCTCAATATCACTATTTAACCCAAAGTAAAGAGAATTCTTTCCATGAATGAGTTGTTACAATACTCTTCATTTTCATGTAGATTTTGTGCAGAGGCAGTTTTTCTCCTTGAATGTTGTTCTTAATTCACCACGTGACACGGACTGTAGGATGTCCAGGCTAAAGGTTTGCTGCTACCCATGGCAGGTCAGCGCTGTTGGCCACCCCCTGCATTTAGAAATGGAAAAGTCTGTATGAGAAGTGTCTTCAGGWGCTCTCTTGTTTTGCAGATACTGTAGCAAATGCTTCTGGTCCTTTACTAGTTGAAATAGCAAAAACTCCAGGGTCTACACTGGGGATCACACTGACCACAGCCATGCACCGGAACAAGCAGGTCATYGTCATCGACAAGATCAAGCCGGCCAGTGTGGTGGACAGGTACAGATCTCAGCAGGCTGCTCCCAGCTCTGCTTTTCCTTCTCAGTTACTTTTTTGTCCTCTTGTTAGTTATATACCATTTTTCTTGGTGTTGCCTTGAAATATCCACAAGAGCACATTCACATATCCTTAGCACTGTTTGTGATAAAAATATCTGACCCACCAGCAGTGGCCACTCCTCACTGGGAGTGAATGCAACTCAGTGAGCATGTGAAAGCTGAGCTCTGCTTTAAAAACCTCAGGTCTGACTGCCCTGGAGCTGTGAAATGGCTAAAGCCTGTCATGGAAACTTCTGGCTGGAGCCTTTTCCTGATGGACAAGGCAGGACCCTGTACCTGAGGATGCACAGACAGGCTGCTGTGCAGCACTRGCTGTGTTCAGGCATGTTGCTGAGCTGCACTCCTGGCTCCCRGGACGTAATTACACTTCTGAGTGAGCCTTGAGCTGTCCAGACTGGCTATGAAGGGGCACTCTTACAAACAAAAAAGAATTTTTGCTAAGCCACCAGCAGCACTGACTGAAACATGAACCATCTTAATTGGTATTTTGGGTAACGCTTGAACCTAAAGTTCAAATTGGAATTTWAAAAAATGATCCGTGAAAAGAAATTAGCAAGAATTTGCACAACAATTCACAGCTGAATTTTGTGTATGTGCTGCTGCCTGCAAGGAYGTGGGTTTTGGCTGTGTGTGTAATTACCTCTCCTGCTGTTTCCTTTGCAGATGTGGTGCGTTGCACGTTGGTGACCACATTCTCTCCATCGACGGCACGAGCACAGAGCACTGCTCCTTATTAGAGGCAACTCAGCTTTTAGCTGCCACTTCAGAAAATGTCAAGCTAGAGATATTACCTGTTCACCAAAGCAGGCTGCCTTTGAAGCCTCCAGAAACAGGTGTGTCTTCTGTGCCAACGCTGTTGGTCACCCTCAGAACTCACTTTAGGTCGCTACAAGGGGTTCTTGCTTTYGCGCGCTGGCAACAGATTCCTAAGAGAGACATCTGCAGAGGGGAAGAAACCTGATGTTTTGATGAAATGWATGTGATTAGATGACGTTCTTCAAGGATGTGAATAGGAAAAAGAGGCAGCATCTGAACATCTGTGCTTGAATRGGGAAATTGGTGATGGGAATCCCAGGGTTTTGCAGTGCTGAGTGCTGTGCAAGCCACTTCCTTAGTACCTCAGATAAGAGACTTTAATGGAGAGGGAGGAAAACAGCCATGCTGCTGGCAAATGCATTTCCAAGCTCAGTTTTTATTTGCTGATGCATGGTGAGACTTTGTAAAGGACATGTTCAGTGGCTGGRCAGGCTCCTGATGGACTTCCAAAGCTGGAATGTAATTGTTCACCTTTCAGACCAGCCTGCCTGAGAGGCAGCTGTGTCTGGGCAGCCAGGGGTAGAGTGAATGCATCTGCAGCTGCTGGTTTCCACCACCCCTACAAAAGAAATACTGAGGAAGTAAATTCTGGCTCCAGTAAGCTCCAGTCCAAAATGCCTGTAAATGTCATTAGGAATTCAGCCCAGTGAGCTTTCTTGTTCCCCACCTGTAGTTCCTCCCTCCCCAYGTGAGGCTGTCTCAGGCTCTCCTATAAATTTCGTTGTGACCATGAGCTCAGTATATTTGTTGCAGCTCTTGCCTGCAGTTTTGTTAGTCTGTACTGGCAGTCTTGTAATTCATGTGTTTGGGGTGTGACTGTTCAGTACCAGTCCCTTTTTCCACTGTTTTCAATCACTTGTCTGTCAGGGACATGCATTTTAATAATATTGATGCACAGTAGCCCTGGGCACAGCTGCTCTTTCCATTCTCTTCTAGGGTGGTTTGGGTAAAGAGGAAATATCTGTATTGTCTTCTTTAAACTGATACAGTGAAACCTAAAACCATCTCCATGTCTAGAAATAAAYGTCTTACATGTCCAGTCCCATTTGTGTAGAATTGAAGCAGTTTAACAGAGGGAATGGATGACTTGACCTTTGTGCCCAGGAAAAAATGGAAAACTATTATCCTTTTTCAATGGCAGTTAAAATGAACTATTCTCCTCCTTCCATTAGTGCCCCGTTCCTAATCTTCTTGCAGAATATGAGCAGCAGCTCAGGAGAAGGGGGCTCTGTGGAAGGACAGCTCTGTGTGCTCAGAGCCTATTTACCCAAACCCTCATACACAGATCAGTCTGCTGTGGAAGAAATACAGAACTCAAACTAAGGACAATAATTGCAATACATGATTATGAAAACTGAAAGATATAACAATTGTTCCCACTTTTGATTAAAGTCTTTAACACTTGAGGGATCATAGGGAAGGATGCTGTGCCAGCTCCAGGGGCTGCTCTTTCTGAGTTTAGCAAACAGGGAGAGTGTGGAAACATGGGCCCTGCAAAAACAAACTCTGTGTTTGGGAAGAGAGTGGAGCCCTGGGAAAGAAGCTGAGGAGAGGAGATGATGCAGATCCATCCCTGTTCAGCACTTGCATTACTGAATCCTTTCAGCCTGTGCCTGCATGGTGTTTGTCATTACAGTTTTTCAAAAGTGGCTTCTTGTGCAATCAACATCTGGTTGGAAGAGATGGAGAGGGATCTGAGGCTGCAGTGGTCATGCAAAAATATGGCCTRATGCTGAAGCATGGGATTTGTCAAACTGAGTTGGCTTCCTCTGTGGTTCTGGGGGCACTTGGAGAGTTTGTGGGAGGATTATGCTCTGCTCTGAGGATCAATGGGAGCAGATGGTGCCTGGGAGCAGTGCTGGGATGGATGGGTTTCCTCAGGCAGGGATGATGTGTGAAWGATTGGGGAAGGCTGTTGTAGGGTTTTTTTTCCACAGAATTGTCCAAAATGCCTTCTCTTCCCTGATTTGTTGACAGCTGAGTTTCAAAGGCACATTTTTTTCTKCTGTCAGATGTAAGCTTAGAATTAATAGACAAATGGGAGAGTTTTAGTTGTTATAAGTGGATTAAATTATTTTGTGTATATGCCCATAAGCTCTGTCCCTCATGTTCAAAGTGTTTAATTTTATTAAGAACTTTTCTTTTTCTCTAGATACAGCTAATTTGATTGTTGTTTTTAAAAGCTGCCTGGCTCTGAATTTACTTTTGAAAATACACAAAATAGAAGCCCCAGAGCTGGAAGTGTATTTTTAAAAGCCTGATAGACTAAGCGCTAAACCCACTAAATGTTTAAYGAAGACTAAATATAATCCCTATATTGGCTGGAAAATCTGATCTAAATGGTTTAATGCCTGTGATGCACACCCAGAAAATGGATTTCTGCTGTTCAAGACACTAACAGATGACCTTTAAAAATCTCTGGATGGACTCACTAAATAAAATAAGTCCCTCTCCTGGGTTGGTGCCCTCAGAACGTTCTGGTAGTGCCAGTGCTGGTGACATTTCTGCCTGCTCAGAGGACYCAGAGCCAGGAGGAGATGTCATCCTGGGAAGGTGCTTGCCAGTCAGTGCAAGTGGTTGCGAGGTTAAGGACCAGTGGCTGCGGTGATGCTCTGCTGGGGGATGCTCTCCATGCTTAGCTGAATAAAACAGCTTGAAATCTTASTTGTTGGCCAGAAATTCCTCCTGGGCAGCATGGTGCAGGGATTTGGGACAATCACCTGGTGTTGGGCAAGGAAGGCCAAAAGGAGCATCAGTGAGAACAGACAAGAGACCTGTGCCTGGGGACTGCTTGAGGCACTGCAGAAGAGACTTTTGGCACTGTGACTTGGTGTCACAAAGCTGCAGTTCCTGAGCACGGAGTTTCCAGATGATGGATATCACACTGCAACAGATTCTGCCAGCAGGTGCTGGGGTTAGGGTTGAAGTTAGAGCAGTGGTGTGCCCTTGAACATGCTCTGCCATGTTGGTGTTGTGCTTTAATTTGCTGTTTGCCACAGCATTGGCATCGTTTCTTGTGCTGGTGGCCCTTCTTAACTGGCTTTAAGCAGCAGTGTATGAGCCCCCTTTTGCTGTGGTGAGCTGGAGGTGGCTCTCTGCTGCTCCTCTCTTTCATCCAAGTGTGCGTTCCTGTGCAAGAGCAGCTGCTAAACAACCGAAGGCTGAAGCCAAGCAAAGTACTCGCAGCAGTCCTTGGCACACGGGGAARGCTTTGAGCCTTGTCCCAGGGAGGGCAGCTCKGGCAGCAAGGTGGGAAGCAGCTCARGGAGGCTTCCCTGGTGCTGTCAGAGAGTGCTGATGGCCTCTGCAGGAAACTGTGTCTGAATGGAGCYTCTGCACATYGCACAACAGACTGCAAATGGTGATGACATGTGTGCGCTGCCAGCGTGGCTGAGTCAGGCTGCTGGCACAGGATGCAGAGTTTTTTATGGGAAAGGGGCAGATTTCTGCCACTTTGCATCAAGTGTCACGAGGTTACGCGGGGTTGTGTTTTTGGTGCTGGTGCTTGGCATGCAGTGGTTGAGTCCTAACTAGTACATCAGTATAAGGCTCTTTTCTACAATCTCCTGGTTTATGGTTCTTACCTTTTCTTTGTCTCATTTCTCCTTCCTGCCTGTGGTGATTGCTGCTCCCCTGGATGCCTTCAGTCAAGGTGCAGAAGAGTGACCACCACCATTGCTGGGACCCCTGTGTCAACTACTGTCACACCCACCACCCTGGACACTGCAAGACACCCACCTGGAACCAGACATCTGCACAGGATTACTGCAAATGTAACCTCAGTGCACAGCACTGCTCTCATGCTGCATGTGTTCCTTCTTGTTGTGCCCCTCCATTTCCTTAATTTTCAGGTCCACAGTGTGTCTTGTCACTTGTTCYCTCCTCAGTTTTCTGGTTCTGTCTCCACAGGCCAGTGCTGAGGTACAAAATCAGTATCTGCAGCCCCTGCACACACAGATCTGGTAACTGGGACAAGGGCAGTGTGCTGGGCAGTCCCATGCACCCATCCTCTAACSCCACAGCCCTGTGCCTGGTTTCAGACAGCAAAAATGCGTTGCTGTGGGACAGGGAAGGGTGTCTCTGSTGTTGTGTAGGAATGGGATATAGCAACACATCAGCTGAGCCCTAGTGCCATACAGCTTGTTAACAGCAGGATTATGGCTACTTCAAAATCTGTAGATGCACTTGTTGTCAGGGGTGGGGTCTGTGCTGCCCCAGGTTTCTTATCTTGTGGCAGTAAGACAGGGAAGAGGAGACATTGCACTGTGTCCACATGGTGGGAAGCAAACATTCCTTGTGTCTTGGTCCCTGGTGTTTGGTGCCAGAGTCAGTGAGTGAGCTCTCTGCTGCACATCCCTCACACGCTCTCTGTTTCCCCAGCTCTGGTGGCCGCCAACTTCTCGTCTCCCACCATGAACRCACAGGGATTCCCGTGCCAGAACTCCAACACGCTACCTCGCAGCTCCCACCCCATGAGCCCCCGCACCACCATGCTGAGGAGGAGGCAGAAGAAGAAGGAGCACAAGAGCTCACGTAAGAGCAGTCTCGGGCTGGGGCTGGGTTGGATGGGGTGCACACGTCCTTGCTGTCCTTGTTGTCAGCTGTTAGCCAGGGTAGAACCACTCATSTCAGCACTGCCAGTGCCTCCCTCATCCCTGGTCCCTGTCCCATCACCATCAGACTCAGGTTTGTGACCCAGGCTGTTGTTTTGACTGTGCCTGCCCTGACCTTGTGCCTCTCTCCTGCTCTCAGTGTCGCTGGCCTCCAGCACGGTGGGTCCTGGCGGGCAGATCGTCCACACAGAGACGACAGAGGTGATCCTCAGGGGAGATCCTTTGAATGGCTTCGGACTCCAGCTCCAGGGAGGCATTTTTGCTACCGAAACTCTGTCTTCCCCACCTCTCGTCCGCTTTATTGAGCCTGACAGCCCGGCAGAGAGGTTAGAGACCTTGCCCTTGGATGCTGATGGTGCTGCTGCTGCTGAACATTTCATGGTTTGGTTTGTTTTCTCTCCTCAGAGGCTCATTTAGATATTTACTATCATCCTTGTAATATCTCCCATTCTTCACTGGGCATGGTTTACTGTCACTGCCATTTCTGCACTCGTCGGCTGACCGYGGCCTCCCTCGCACCCCAGGTGAACGTCTTGGCACCAGGCTGCGGCTGGTCTGGGAGGAGGAGGAAGGGAGTGTGTGTCTGTGTGAGAGTGCCATTCCCATTACCTTTTTTTGTTTCTTTAATTTCTCTTTGAAAGGTAAATCTTTTGTATAGGTGCAGAAAGGGGCAAGGTGTAATAAGCAGCCCCTGCAAAATATTTTCTGACTGATTCCATTGTAGCAGAGCCCAGCTATATAAAATTGCCTTAAAGGCAAGACTTTGAACCATAGAGAGGGCTCTGGTTGAGGAGCAGGAAGGTGCTGCAGTTAATCCCTCCTGCTTTTGGCTCTGTGATGCTGGGGAAGGTGCAGAAGGGAGGAGCAGCATTAACTTCTCTGTATCAGCCCTGAGGACACTGGGAGTGGTGGAGCCTCAGCCCTGGAGTACAGCTGCTCCCAATATCCTTGCTGGTTGGATTTAGAGTCTGCCCAAGGGCCTGTGCTCTACAATGTAGGTGCCTTCTGGAAAGGCTTTTGTTACTGAACAGGTCAAATCCTAGCATGGTTGGATCTCTTGAGGGGTGAAAAGGAGAACTGATTTTGTTAGGCTGGCACTTAATGCCTCTGTGCTCATTTCCCTTCCTACCTGTGATTACCACTGTGGTTTGTCCTGCCTAGGAGTGCCAAAGGTGCAGCAACGTGGCAGTACCCAGTGCCTGCTGCAGACCCTTTCTCAGAAGTGTCTGATGGCCCCATCAGCATGTGCTGAAGGTTTGGTGTCTCCAAACCAGCCCAGAAAAACAGCAGATGGAGGAGTTTTGACTYGTGTGGCAGGGAAGGTGTCTGTAAAATGAAATGCAAGTCCTTGCTGTGCAGACCCATCTCTGTGCTGTAGCCTCTCCAGTCAGCCAGTGCAGAGGCAAGGTGGAACAGGAGTGCCTGGTGCTTGTGTCTGTGGGAGGATGGGGACAAGGGGCTGGCACAGGAAAAAGAGMTGTCTAGATGCAGGTTAGGAGAGATTTCAAAAGGCTGTCAAGCCTTTTGTTTGYTTGTTTGTTTCCAAACAGAGTTTAAAAATTAAGGTGATGGTGTTACAGTTTTTTTTAGCCTCTATTGCGGGCAAATTTGGCTCACATTGCAAAGCACCAAACTCTTTTTATAAATCAGGCAGCAACAAAGCCTGCTGTCGCAGGGGACAAGGGAGATGTGCTGAAATCCTCCTGGCTTTGCTTTATGTTCTTGCCAAGCCTGGAGGAAAAGCAGAGAGTGGCAGCACAGCCCTGCCTGGCTCTGGTGTGTCACACAGGCTGCTCGCCCACCCGGCAGCATTCACGCTCTCCTGGCTGCCTCTTGCTGGAGACTGGGAGCAATCCTCTCTGCATTTGCAGCCTGGATTTGATTTGGGGATTAAATCTCTGCTGTGCATTTTGTTCTTTCCTAAACCATACTGCTCTTCCTAGCTGGCAGGAAAATGCTGTCTTTCCTCCCCGTCTTGAAGTGATAAGTGCACTGGGTTCGCAGTGAAGTGAAAAAGGCAGTTTTATGTTTTCATTTCACTTTTTGTTTCTTGTGATTTCACAGAACTCTTTGCTCTGTCGTTCAAGATCCCTTATTCCCTGCTATTTAGAGGTTCTGCTGTAGCTGYAGCCCAAGACATTAGAGCCCTTTTCATCCCCTTACCCTGCTGAGCTCCTGGCTGAGGCTGGGCCATGCTCYTCCTTGTGCTGCAGCTTTTGCTCTTTGCCAAAAAGTTGAGCTGTGGGGATACAGGGATCAGGCTTAGCAGCCTGGGTCTGAYCAGGATTTCACAAACTCTGCAAAACCGGTGGATCTGAAGCTGCTGTTGTACAAACACATGATCCACATTGGCTTTGTCCATCTGGGTTGCTGTGGAGGAGCTGCCTCTGGGGTCCCCAGCAAGTGTGAGTACTACCAGGGAGGACCGTGGCATTACCCTATTTTCAGGGAGATTGGGCTGCCTCACATTTGTTGTCTACTTTGTGCTAGCTTGTGGCAGGCAATTTGATGCAAAAATTCTCACCTGTCTGACTTGTGATTTGTTTTACTGCAAATAGCCTCTAATAGACCTCCCTTCCCACCTGTTGTTTTGTTTCCAGGGTGCATGATGAAGCCTTTGGGTTCTGAATGACACTGATTCAGCCCCTGTTATCAGCAGGGAGGGTGGAAGGGGAAGAAGCCTGACATCCCCTCTTGGCTACCTTGAAGCACACAGCTTTAGTGTCCTTCCTCCCCCAGCTGTCATTGGCAGCAGAGGGGGAGTATCTGACTTCTCCATCCCGGTATCCAAAATCAATGCTTCCTGCTGAGCTACATGGTTTCTAGCTCTGCTCAGACACAGTTGTTTGATCATTGTGTTTCTGGCTTTTGGGTATGAAGAGTTTGCAAAAGCGAAGTTCAGCAGCTGGATGAAGCTGTCAGCAGAGCTTTGATCCATGGGGGGCTGAGACACACCCACTGATGTGCAGGCACAGATGGGCACACTCAGAGATGGGCACACTCAGAGATGGGCACACTCAGAGATGGGCACACTCAGAGATGTGCACACTCAGATGTGCACACTCACACATGGGCGCACTCACAATGATGTGCACACTCACACAGATGTGCACACACAGTGATGTCCACACACAGAGATGTGCACACTCACACATGGGCACACTCACAATGATGTGCACACTCACACAGATGTGCACACTCACAATGATGTGCACATTCACAGAGATGGGCACACTCTCAGAGCTGTGCACGTCTGACCTGTGCAGGCCAGCTTAGGGCATGTAAGGACACAACAGATGCGTTTCTACATCCAGCAATGCGGCCATGGTCGCCGCTGCTCCCCCCACTGCTGGAGTGACCATGCAGATATAGATGATGCTGAGTGAGCTCTTCAGTGCATATCCTGCCCAAGGCTTGAATAAGTGCTGCTCTGTATCAAGCAAGACACCTCCGCTGCTCTGTTGCTGTCTCTAAGCCCAAGGAGTGAGTCATGGCAAAATGCAAATCTGTTCTACCCCAGGGAGAAAATCCCATCATGGACTCCAACACATCCATAGGGTTGTCTTTTACTCCAGGAGATGCTTGTACTCCTTTCTGTTTTTAAGACACTGCTGCTCCCATAGTCTCAAAGCACTTTGTGGGCGCTGATGTTAGACTAAGCATCTCTGAGACTGATGCCCTTTCTCTGGAAAAACTGTCAGAAGATTCTTGTACGATCCCATGGCAGAGCTAGAGATCTTTGCAAGACCCTTGGCTCACCAGCCTCTGCTCCCAGTGCCAGGACACATAACAACTGGAAGTGGTTGTCTCTGGAATGGTTCTGAAAGGTTAACATRGCACTTCAGGCCTCCTTGCACTTGTAGAGGAATCCAGAAGGTTGTGGCTTCACTCCACAAACTTTTACAAACCTGCAAGACCAGGGCTTAAACAACTGTGATCGACTGAGGCTAATAATAAAAGAAATAAAATATCTCTGACCTAACAGAGTTGTTGGCTGTAAAACACTCGGGCAGATCTACCTTGAGTGAAGAAATGTGAGAAATGGCTGTTTTGGGAGAAGGCAGTTTTGGTAGGAAAGGTGACAAAGGTTTGCTTTGATGCAGTGTAAAAGTATCCTGTGAGCTCCCAGCCCTTGTAGCTGAGACAGTGGTGCCAAAATGGACTGTGTCCCTGTGTGACCCTGGGATGACAGTGATGTCTGAGGGATGCAGCTGTTGGTTTTTCCTTGGCAAAAGGTGCACTGGGGCCATAGCGAGAGAAGTCCTGGTGGCAGAGCAGTCATGTCTGTTGTACTCTGTGTCATCTTYGTATTTTTAAGCTGGTATTTCTAAGTGCATCTATGTGACTGCATAGCCACAAGTCCAGTAAAGGATCATAATTAAACTTGATGCAATTTRTTCACAAGGGTGGGTTCATTTATACATCATGGAGTTGTCTGTCCTCATCCAAGTCTCCTTGAACAAACAACTCTGAATTTGCATCTCATAAAATAGCCAGTGTTTTCCTGTGAATGGCATGAACTCAGGCAGAAGTGTGAATATATTACAAGTTCAGTACCTTTTTACCAGTAAAATAGCTTTCCTTGACTCTTTCCAGACTTTATTTCTCAACTTTTGATGGGCCACTGGCACAAACTGTTGTGCTTGTTCATTTTTCTTGAATTCGGATGTGTGTACTTTTTCTTAATAACTGATCTTTTATATACATCCTGTTTTTGGAGGGGAAGAATGCAGCCAAGTGTCTGTTGCCTTTGATGCCTTTGTGTGCCTGGAAACTGTGGTGCTGTGTTTTCTTACATCTGAATTGGGTGTGAGTGATGAAGTGTGACCGGAAGGTTTAGGAAAAAACAAGCTGTCTTCTGTAAGGTATTTGTGAAAGAAAGGGGAAGGCAAAGATTTGTTTGATCATTAAACAGGAGGGGAATAAAGATTCTTGGAGAAAGCTCAAAACAGGATGGTTGATATTTGGCTCCACATTTTGAGGGGAACTTTAGACCTGATGCCATAACCCTCAATCTCTTTTGGACACCACTCTGTAGCCTTTGTTAATGATGGGTGAAGAATGGTTTCCAAAGCTCTGCTCAAGTGGACAGCCAGGTGATGAGTGGAAAGTATAAAAAGATGTGGTTAAAGTAAACTGTGGATAGAGGAGAAGGAAGATGGGCAATTTCCCATGGTTACAGTCAACTCTGTGGTCTTGAATTTGTAGAGCCATGGGCCAGCTCAGGTGGGAGCTGACTGAGATTGTGTGGGAGATAACTTGGAGAATCATCTTGCTGGCGTTGCAGTGTATGTAAAAAAAGAAAAAAGGAGTGTGGGTGGATACTGAATGTAGGAATGGTGAAAAATACCCTGCTTTTGAATACCAGGGGGTCCCAAGAGGCGAACTGTGCTGTAGCAGTGCATCTTCCACATAGCCTTAGCATCATGTTCTTCTTCCAAAGCAAAAATCCTGCTGATCTCAGTTCCTGGAGAAAGTGGGTCTAAACCAAAAGCCCCAAAGAGTCAGTTGTGGTTATATTGTCAGGCTGTCACACTGGAATAATATTGGCTTTTCAAGGCAGTTAAACAGTATCACTGTACATTTGGCTTCCAGAAATGCAATTAGAAGGGAGAAATGATTATCCAATTTGCTGAGACATTTCRGTGAGTTTATTGGATTGTAGCTTCAGTATTTGCTCTGTACTAAGCAGAGGAATCTGTGCCATTTTCAGTGCCATTAGTTTGTGTTCCAGAGGGTGCAGGTGCATGGAAAAGACGTTTGTGGTTTGATAGGGAAGGAAGTCACATTCCCTTGTGTTTATCATTCTCATCGCTCAGCCATGGTGTTGGTTTTTAGAAAAGTGAGGGTTACTTTTTTTCCCCTTGGTTGTTGCAAAAAATGTGACTAGAAATGGTTATTTAGGAGCGAAGTGTGTTTGAACTTCAGAAACCCACTGAGGTTTGCTTCCTTGTGCCCTTCCAGGGACCCTGGAACMGGCACTGCAAAATGAGTTATTTTCTCTCTGAGGCCACTTCTGCAGAGTTTGTCACTACTTTGTGTGTCTTGTAACAGATTTGCCTGGCTAAAGTAACTCATAGCTGGTTGTGGGGTTGTTTTTTCCTCCTTTCCTTTTTTTTCCTTGCCTCCTTGTTCCCGTTCCCTCTTTTCCCCCTTGTGAACTGCAGGTGTGGACTGCTGCAGGTGGGGGACAGAGTCCTTTCCATCAACGGCATCGCCACAGAGGACGGGACCATGGAGGAAGCCAACCAGCTCCTGCGGGACGCGGCGCTCACCAACAAAGTGGTGCTGGAGATCGAGTTTGACGTTGCAGGTAATTCCCGAAGGAATTGCTGCTCCCCTCTACCTGTAGGACTCTGCCAGTGCCTTTGCTAACCTGTAGGAGGGAGACAGAGGGAAGAGTGAGAAGCCCTGTGAGGACCTTTTCCATTTCTTGTTCTCAAATGTGCACTGAGGTGGAGGGTTCTTCTTCTGATCCTTTCATAAATGTTTTGTGCTCATTGCTTGGCTGAGATAAGCCTGAGGARTAGATGAAGAGGACACACTTTAAATATTTGCCCATTAATAGGAATAATATTTATATTCTTTTATGGCCTTGAAGCCAGGAGGGAGCCAAAGCTATAGGCTAGGGCTAAAGTGCAGCTTTGTATTAAAAAAGAAATATTTTTTCCTTTTACATTGACAGTGCTGCTTCAATCTTGAAATACAGTGTGATGTGAGCACTTCACTTGATGTTCAGAGCATGTATTTTTAATGAGAATCCAAATTTCAACCTGAAGTCCACAGGGCCTTAGATAACCTTATTTGAACCAATAAAGCAGTGCTTTGTGGGCTTGTTTTCTTGGTTCCAAAGAAACCATCCATGAGACTGAAAACTCTCTTTTTTCTCCTTTTTTGTCTTTTTTGTCTGTTTTTGGCTTKATAGAGTCTGTCATACCCAGCAGCGGTACTTTCCACGTTAAATTGCCCAAGAAAAGAGGTGTAGAGCTTGGAATCACAATCAGCTGTAAGTATTGCTCAGACTTGCAGTAGCAGTTGCGAGAGTCTCTGCTTTCCACACAGGCACTGCAGAGGGCTCAATGGAGAGAGATAAGATCCTTTGGGGTTTCTGTAGCACTCCAGTGTTCCTGATTTATCCCAGACTGAATCAGASGTGTGGTTCCTGCCTCCATGAGCTGGTGACCACAGAGAAAAGAACTGCATGAAGGGTTGGGGCAAAGGATATGTCTCAACTGATCACTTGATCTGTAGTGCAGAGTATTATTGTATTATATTATTAGTAGTATTATTTTTATTTCCTTGCTCACACTTGTATTATGTTCTTTTTTAAAAGAATTGCGTGGATCTGGTGGGACCTTTGCAAAAAGAGTTAAAGAGAGGAGAACAAGTGAGAGATGAATCCCACAGCCCGGAGGGTAGAGAGGGAGGAGGAGAAGGAGGAGCATGGAGGGGATGGTGGGTCTTAGAGCAGGGGGAGGCACATTAAATTCCAGGGTTTGCCAGGAACTGTTTCATTGGCTAACTCAAGCCATGCAGAAGGAGAGCTATGTGCCACGACTTGGTGTGCACTGAGACGAGAGGACATAAACCTTTTTTCTTCTTTTCTCTCTTCTCTGCTCATTCTTGGTTAATTATCTTTGTTTGTCTTCTGAGCATAGTTTTTCATTTTTCATTTCCTTTTGAGAGGATGCTGTAGGGGGATGATACAGGCAGGTCTATCCCTAATTTCTGGCTAACTCTGGCCTAGTGTCAGTGAATTTTTCCTTTGTTGCAAACGGATGCAGGTCTCTGATCCTCATCCGTCTTCCACTTCTGGGTAAAGCGAGTTGAATCATCTCAGCTTTGCCATACCCAGAAAATGCCACCACCTCTGATCTGAAACAGAGCAGCTTGTGAGACTGCAGTAATGGGATCTCCTGTCTAAGCCCTCAGGAGCGTGGACCCAGCTGTTTCTGGGGAATGGAGTTGCAAGGGACACTTGAAAACTGGGTTTCATTAAAGAGATAAGATGAGGTAATTACCTCTTGACATTTACAGYGTTAGTTAGTGAGTTAATTGGAGGTGCTGTGGTCTAAGTGGGGTGATTCTCAGGAGTGACTGGAGCATTGACAGGATGATGCCTTTGTACCTTGTGATATTTCTTCTCCCTTTTCTCAGCTTCCCCTATTTGTGCCATGAGGACAATCCTGAGAAATAACAGCACAGTATTTAACATTTGGCTTGGTAGCAATTACTGTCTGAAGACATCAAAGTGCTTTCTGAAAGCAGCAGGACGTCTGTAATGGCATTTCACTGGCAGGGAGCAGTGCACGCAGCCTGTGCTGGGTTCCAGCCTGCTGCCCTGCCCCTGCCTTGGCATTCCAGCCTCAGGGAGCAACCTGGGATAATGGAGCTGCTAGCAAAAAACTGGCTCCACCAAGGCCTATTAAGTTTCAAAGTTTAGTTTGTGTCTGGGGATGGAGAGTAAAATGAACCTGAGAGCTGCTGGCAAGAATGTAAGTTTTTATTTGTGAAGTCTKATTTGAAGGGGATCTGCTTCAGATGTGCATTTGCACTTCAAACATATTTTTGTGTTGGTAAGGTTTTCATTTCAAATTTGTTTTAAAAAGTAATTTCAGACACCTTTTTGAAATCACTGCTAATAGAAAGAAACTGACCCCTGGATTTTAAATAGATGTCCATTATCCAACTTCAAAGCAGTTTTTTGACACTATAWTTGATTTGATCTTTTTGATTGCTGAACATGTTTGTAGGACATTGTTTAAGTAATGCACATGCATAAACTTAAAATGCATTGCAGTCCTTTGCTGAGCCAAAGCCAAAATGATATTTACAAATGGAGAAAAAGGTACCCAGAAAATGCAGTGGCAAGGATGAAATTCAAGCTGAATCCTAATTCTGTTTGCATATATTAGTCTATATAAGCCTATGCCCACATGATCCTTAGCAAATTAGATCATCATTTTGTCACTTTGCCTCTGACCAGGCAGATAAATACACCAGTTTCAAACATTAAAAGCAAAGCAAGCAGCCTTATGYTAAGTACTTCCTGCAGAAACATGATGTGCATGCAGGAGTGTGATGCAAGCAGCAAAAGAGAAGAGGTAAAAATAACCCTCCTTTGTTTTGCTCAGTTCCTTTCCTCTCAGTTCTGCTGACTTGAGTGCTTGTGTAGATCTGGAAACAGCTTTTACAGCTTTCTGTCTGATATGGGGAAGAATATAACAGCTGTTTTAAAGGAGAGGGCTGGGTTTACTGGCCTCTTGCTTTGGATTCCTGTTCCCTACTCTGTAAAACTGGAGCAGCTTAAATAGATGTCAAAATGGAGGGGTCAGTAAAAGACCCCTGGCACTGTCGTGGCCACAGAACTGGGTTTATTAATGAACTTTATGGTCTAGCTACGCTGCAGATGTAACATGAGTTGCTTTCATTGAGTTTTACCTCTTAGCTTCAGCTGGCTTCTCTGTAGTTAATTCCTCTGCCTTGGAAGGTTTGCTTCTGCCTTCATAAATGGGCAGAAAGTGTTACGACCTCATCAGAGGAGCACTACAGAAATAAATGTGATCAAGTTCTTGCTGTGCTGTGGCTCTCAGAGCTAATTGGGAGATGGACTAAGTAAAGGTGGGGGGAGAGGAGGATGCTTGATGGATGCCTTGGAAGAATTCACGTAATGGAGCTGGCTGCAGGAGGAACCATAAATCTGCAGGAATTGCTCATAAAAGGGCTGAAAACACAGGATATTTGTGTATGAGGAGGGCAGACCCTGCTGGTTCTGGGATGAACATACAGAGAGGGCCTGTACTCGCTGCTGGTGAGGGGCAGATGTTTGCTGAGGGCATTTAATCTTCTCAGAGGTCTCAGGGTTTTCCAGAAAGRGAAGGCTTGGGCTGGATGAGTCTCCAGCTGTGGTCTGAGAGCACGGATGGGTTTCTTCCCCCTGCTCGAGCACAGTGTGGCAAAGGGACGCAGCAAATCAAGATGCATGATGGAAATACATGTATACTGCACTATTTCCCCTTCTATTCCCCAAAAGATGAGTACAAAGTCCAAGGGGTGAGTCCCTYTGGTGGTGCTTTGTGCTCCTGGGGAACCTCTGTGCCCTCGAACCTCATTTCAGTCTCCTACATGTGCTGAATGAAGAGCACTGAAGCTGCATTGTGTGTGCTGCTCTGTGCACATCATCCAGGAGTGAAGGGACACAAAGCCAGCTAAACTCCCATTTTCTCCACACTCTGCTGCCTCAGCTTCTGTCCCAGAGRGAAGGGCATTTGCTTGTAGAACAGCTGCTCTGGCTGAAGAGCAGATCATGCTCCTTTCTGCTCCAAGAGCCCTCCAGCTCACTTGTTTGCAGTGACCTCTGAGGCTCTGAATGGCACAAACTGAGAGTTTGACAGAGGGATGTGAAGATTTGACTCTTTTTAGCCTGAACTACCCATCTCCATTAGCAGAGCACATGCCTCAAATGCTCTGATCTTGCTGGCTGCATACAATTCTAATGATGCAGTTTGCCTTTGTAGCTTTCCTGTAAATCTCTTACAAATTAAAATCTCCAGCAGYGAGAAGCTAATAGTCACGTTTTCTTGTACGTTCAATACCTCACCTCTTAAAATAAGATATGGATTTGTTATTACCCTCTGGAAAATGATAGTTGATTACACGAAAGATTGCCTTTTGTGTTGAGAGGTTTTGGATTTTTTCTGTCTCAAATATGCTCTTCAAGGACTGGTTGTGGCATTCATTGTGGGGTAGAGGTGTGTTGATRTTGCTGTTTAAAGAGATACTGAAATTGTCATTAATTTTAGATATGCATTAATGCTTTATATAGCATGTTTATCAAATTACCTTTATATATCTTAACAAATCAATCCCTGTGCCCTTGGTGTGAAGTGCTGCAGATAAGGAGTAGGCAGTATATCTGTTTGCAGGTGATAAAACCGGAATTTGGGTAGATAGATAGCTTCGATTAAGTCGCTTAAGCAGTGTAATCACTGTCCTAGTGAGAAGATGGATCTGTGAGCTGAGCAAATCTGGTTTTGCTGGCTCTGGATTAGCCTGTGCCCTGCACCAGCCTGGCCGAGCGTGTCTGCAGGCGGGGTGAGCCCAGCAGCTGCCTGTGCTACCCCCTCACTCACACTGCAGCTGATTCACGCCGCTGCTTTTATCCTAGTGGGATATCCTGAGCTGGTTTTGCTACCTGGAGACTGTGGAAGCAAAAGGATCTGTGACGAGGCAGATACCCTGCTGAAAGCACTGATAATTTATGCACCTACTGCTAARCCTAATGAATGATAGAGGAAAAAGTTGGGTACTGAGCACTTGATTTTYACTGCTGCTTTTTGTAATCAATTCTGAGTCACCTTTTATCCTCTTCTCATTCTTAGTGATCCTGGGATTATTTAGTTTTTGATTTTATTATTTCCAATTTAAAAATGCTYCTATTGAAATGCATTCTTATGGCATTATTACAATTTCTTTAATTACACATTGGCAGTGTTGCTGTGGCTTAAACATGGTCCATAACAAAGGGTATTTTTAACGGGTTGATGCCTGTGAAATATGTGCTGGTGCTCCATGGAGGGGAATAATTTACCAGTACAAGTCATTACACATTCTATTAAAAACACAAACCGGACATGTGTTCCTGGCCTTGTCATCCATCACAGCGTAAACACTGAGCGAGYCACAATCCCAGCAGAGAGACTGAAAGCAATTTATAAAAAGTAAATAACAGTATTGATCAATTCACCTTTTTATCACTGCCCTGTCACCCCTGCCAAGCAGTGTTTTCATTTTGAGTTTCTCCCCCACCACATGCTTCTACCTTCAGCAGCTGCTGATTTATGTTGCCTTCTCTGGGCCACTGGAGCAGATTTAAACCATCTTTGGTACTGGTAAACCCACCAAAAATACAAATGGATCTGAAAAAAGAGTCTGTTTCCATCTGAAGTGTTTTRCCCTGGCAGATGGAGGCCACAGCCAGGATACCTGCTGAGAGTGAGCATGGGTTTCTGCACACCAGCTCCTGCCTCCACTCTCCCCTTGACTTCCTTTGCTGCCATTTCCATTTCACACCCTGGAAAACAAAATCCAGAGGCAAGGCTGAGTGTCCAAACTGTGGCTTCCTGCAGCWGAGTTACCAAGACAATGTCCTTTGAAGAGAAATAACCACATTRAGAGCAGAAGTTAATGGATAAGGAGGCTTTACTCATCTGTGCAAATGTCTTAATGCCACAGACCACAGCCCTAATAATAATGTAATTTAGGTTGGTGGTGTTTTAATTGCAGGCAAATTGAAAATTGTCTATCCAAAATCTCACCAGGGATCCATGTATCTAATGTCTCTGACCTCAACTGASCCCCGCCTTCAGTGAAATTGCAGCTCTCTCACCTTCAGACAGGCAAATGTTGCACGAGGAGCATTTTCACTCTACGGGAGCGGCCCAGGAAGGTTAAAAATGTGGGTCCCAGAGGTGGTCAGGGCACCCTGATCCCAGCAGACAGGCAGGAAACCCATCTGGACACTCTGCTGGGGTGCCAGGAAGGGCTTTGGGATGCCAAAGGTTAATTAATGGARTCAGCAGCTACAGGTTTTTAGAATGAGCAGCAAGTCACTGTTCTGTGCTGTGAGATTTCATTATCTTAACCTTGTATCTTATGCCTCTTGAGAGAACATGGTTATTCATTAAGTCTCTCTTACTTACCCTTCAGATTTGATGGTTTTATAAAGCCTTTGCATTTTACATTAAGTAATTATGTAATGTGATGATCCCCCATCCCTGGAAGTGCTCAAGGACAGGTTGGATGGGGCTTTATTAAGCAACCTGGTCTAGTGTTGCCAGTGAAGGTGTCCCAGCCCATGGCAGGAAAGTGTCCCTGTTCCATGGGTGGAACTAGATGATCTTTAATGTCCCCGCCAACCCAAGCCATTCTGTGATGGTTCTGTGATGAATATTTTGAGGGCTGCCATTTATTAAAGTGTGAGTTCTCTGTTCACAGGGACAGGTGTGTGCAGTTGTATATGGCTCTTGCATTTAACTCAGATCTCAAGAAAGTCTGTTTTGAGAGCAAAACTGCCAAGAAAAAYGTCTGCAAACAAAAGTCAGAGTGATTTTTCCTTAAAATTTTGTTCTGTACTGGATAAAGCACTTGGTTTGTTACCCTTGCTTCTGGCATGAGAATCTTGTGCTATGTTCAGTGCTGACACCAGTTGTGGAGCTTCAGAAGGACAAGGTCTCATTCTCTGCTCAGAGTCTGATCCCCCCGCATGTCCCAGGGCTTGCAAAGCAGACGCTGAGATAAACATAAATTCTGCAGAGCTCGAGGCGTGTTGTTCTCKATACTCGCTTGGCTTTTTTATTTTTTTTCCTTCCTCTTTGCTCTTTTGAGTGTTCATGGTCTCTGGACACGTAATTTCATTCCAGCTGTGGCCTGGTCAGCTTTGAGATGGCCATCCCAGCATCAGGACAGGTTAGGATCCTCCCTAACCCCTTTCTGTCACACTGCCTCTGCTTTGAAACCAGTAAACAAACCTTGCAGTGAAAAGTATTTTTGCTAACCTGGATTGTTTTGACAGAACCAGGCTAGGGAATGATTAAACATGCAGCAATGCCACCTGACCCAGGGCTCAGGGTGTGCTCACAGGGTCTCCCCTCACTGCTGCTCGGACTTGACACCTCTGTCAGCAGCAAATACAYGTCCTATACTGAAAAGGAGAGCAACAATAACAATTATCAGGGTGATGCATCTTAGTCCCTGTGCTGTGTGTGGCCTTCTCAGTCAGAGTGGGGATTTCTGCATTGATTTTGCCTGCACCCCACCCTTACTGCCACTGCTCAGCTCTGCCCAGTATCTGTTGCTTTATCTGCAGTCTGGTCCATGCTGTGCACAGGTTAAAAGGAGGCACAAGCCCTCCAGGAATCTCCACAACACATCCCCATCCCTTAGATCTGCAGACAGAAGCACAACGTGAGTATCCAGTCCAAAATTGTGTGGTACCTGGCTCCAGTAAGAAAWGGGCAAAGGAATTCCTCAGGGCTCTGTTCCATTCAGCAGTCATATTGCTGTGACTATTATAAAATCAGTCACAGTCTGCTCTTTGCTGTSTGACCTCACTTTGATACTCAGCCCTGCCATGGCTGAGATTTGCTGTCTTCTTGCTCTCTTTAGTACAGAAGGTTTTGTTATTTCTGGGAGAGGATGTCCTTAAAGGTGTTAGGTTAGACATACATTTTTAAATCTCATAAATGAATGTAAACAACAGAAAAATCTGGAGCAGAGAGGTTGATAACATTTTTTATGTCTGACTTTCTGGTGCTCTGTAACTGCTGTTCAGGCAGGTGGATCTCCGTGTGCTTGGTACCACGTGCCTCACAGATATTTTAATCTCTGCCCTGCACCTGATATGTTTGGAGGCTGTGAGTTTCTTCCTTCCCACACAGCTTTTGTGAGAAGCTGAGAAGCTCCGTCAGCGATGCAATTCCCATGGCAAGGCAGGAGGGAAGGGTGCAGGGCGGAAAGGATGCTCTTGGCATATGTTTGGCATGTGGATGACAAAGAGGCCAGGAGGCATTCGAGTCATWAATCTTCTCTCGGGTATCTCAGGAGAGCAGCAGGTCTTGCATGCAAGTTTGAAAGTGTAAATGCTCCCAGAGATGCATGCTCACATCTCGTGGGCTGAAAAAGTTATCAGGGTTGGCCAGGAGATGAGAGCTGGAAACCACCCACCCGTTCCAGCTCCAGCCCTGATTCATCTGCTTCTATGATAAAGTGGCCTGGGGAGTTGAACCAGCTGAAAAACTCTCCTTTATCTACTTTTTCACTGGGTTATTTTCCACTTGGAAAATTTCCCAGCTCCTTTTACTTGGGGAACACAGAAATGCTCGTGTGAAGCACGGGGCTGAGCTGGGTGCTCTCCAGGCAGCAGAGCKCATTCTGACTGCAGCCACGGCCATTGCTCCCTTATCTTGTGTGTGAGGGGTGCAGAGTGGGTGTTTGACAGTGCTGGCATTGGCAGTGCCACCTCTTGCTGCTGGAGACCACATATCATTCAGGAGGAATCCAGAGGTCAAGGCTAACTGACAAACTTTGCAAGGATTTGCTATGTTGTTTTTTTTTTTCTTTCCTTCTGGAATGGCTTCCAAAGTTCAACTGTTTTCATCATTTTRTGAAGGGAATATAAATCCCCTTTCCTTATGGCTGCTTCTCCCCATTAACCATCCACCACCCCTGTTCTGGATAACAAGCTCAACACCAAGCTTTGTACCATGTGTCTCTTTTGCAGCTGCAAGCAGGAAGCTTGGGGATCCTTTGATCATCTCTGACATCAAGAAGGGGAGTGTAGCACACAGGTGAGTGCAGGATTTCCCATCTGTCAAACCCACTGCAAATTGTCCATCCATAGTTAGAAWGTCTACCAGAGAAGCAGAATGGAGCCCAAGCTGTAGCACTTTGGTCTGGATTTTGCTAGAATCCAAGGAGATCTCAGCACTAAAGTTCATCTTAGACCACAGTAGGGTTTGCAATAAAAACTATCTGTATTGAAGCAAGTAGAGTTGAGGTAATGSAGAAGGTGGCCAGGGCACTGGTTTAGATGTCTGCTGACTCTCTAGGAGATGGATGAGTAGCTTTTAAGAGCTTGTGGTAAAGGAATTATTATATCCCAGGAGGTGCTGTGGCTCATGAGGTAGTTTGCCCTGTCTCAGCTCCTGCTCTGGTGAACAGAGGGAGGGAATTGTGGGCACTGGTGGAGAACTGTGCAAATAACTCAGCATTTATTGACTTCACCTCTGATCCCAACACCTCATAGCAAGGCTTTYAGAGGAATTTAGCATGKCTGCATGGCTCATTTTCTAAGCATKCTCACACAGGAGTTTCCACAAGGGGTAGAATATATGTCAGTTAAACATCAGGTGTTTTCAGGGCTGTAGGTTACCCAGGATATTTATCCAGTCTTCCTGGCTGGTTCTGTGTGGATACATGCTCTACACAAACCTCCTCTCTTTGAATTAAAGGTGTCCCAGACTCAACTCATGGATGTTTTCCAGAAAAGATCAAGGACAGTAAAAGTTAATACTATAATTTTCACTGCAGAACTGAATGTGTTGTGGGATCTGAAAGGCAAATACAAATGTAGTTTTAGTTTTTTTTTTTCTCTCCATGTAGAACTGGCACCTTGGAGCCAGGAGACAAGCTGCTAGCCATTGATAACATCCGGCTCGACAATTGCTCAATGGAGGATGCTGTGCAGATTTTAAGGCAGTGCGAAGACCTGGTCAAATTGAAGATTAGGAAGGATGAAGATAACTCTGGTACAGAAATCCTGATGCAAASTGATGCCTGTCCACTGTAATGACATTTCCCAATAGGTAGTGCAAACTAATAAAGATAAGGGCTGCTGCTGTCCGGTCACCACTTTCCAATTGATTATAGTCTATTTTTGTTATTCTGCCCTTAAGTGATGTCTGGAAGGTTAAAATCCTATTTGGTATGAGCGTGGCTGAAGRCTTCTGACTTTTTCTTCTAAATCCTGCAATTTTTTCCTATGACTGCTTTTATCTGGGAAATGAAAAGAATTCAGCATYGCTGTTTTCTCTTTCAGATGAGCAGGAGACAACTGGTGCTATTATCTACACGGTGGAGCTGAAGCGATATGGGGGTCCTTTGGGAATTACCATCTCTGGGACCGAGGAACCTTTTGATCCCATCGTCATCTCGGGCTTGACTAAACGAGGGCTGGCAGAGAGGTGAGGTTTGGGGGCAGAGCCGTTGAATTGATTTGAGAAGKGGTCTTGAGCCATGCCAAGTTTCCTCTGCTGCCACAAACTCTTCTTTGGTGTCTTAGGGTGCTTCACTGAGTGCTGTGAAGCAGGTGGGAGCTGTGCTGCTGGGGCAATGAGAGGGGTACTTCAGGAAAAGTCAGCTCCAGTGAGTCAGGTAAATTCTGCAGCCAGGAACACATATTTCTCTGCCTCTCTTTCACAGGGGTGCTTCCTGGTCGGGGATTTGCAATGAACACCTTGTGTCAGGGAGAATGCCCAGCCTGCCTACAAAACCACCATAGACTCTGCCTAGGACTCCCCTGCTGGCTAAACTGGCTTATGGCCATTGCAGTGGCATGTTCTGCTGAAACCAGAGACCTCAGGTGTCTTTCCACCTGTCCTTGCTGGTTCTTCAGTGTGTTACATGAGAGGTGCAGTGCAGGGCTGGCATGCCCAAACATCAGGCATTGATACTGAATAAATGTAGGAGCAGATTCACCTTTAACCACCAGGGAGGTTACAGTGTGCCTGGGTCTGAATATGTGCAGATGTGTGGGATTTAAAGGATCAGGACATTCCTGAGAGTATAAGGTGGAACTGAGTCATACACCCTATMTTAATTAATCTTTCTATACGGGAGTTGTGACTTGTAAATAGATCACTTCAGTAGCCCTGACTCATGCTTCTCTAAGGGTCTCTTTGTGCTGCCTGACAGGCAGAATAGCAACTAAAAAAACCCTGAACAAACCAGTGTAAAGTGCAAGACCGTGGGGATGTTTGACAGCAGATCTGGCCTTCTGGTTCTTTCTGTTTCAAGGCCACGCTCCCTCTTAGCTGGACTGTGAAACAGCTCCGTGTCCTTKTCTGCATCAGGTTCTCAGAGCTCTCAGCACACTGCTGTGCATTTCCATTGCTTCCCTTTGGTGCAGAATGCAGAATGTCTGTGTCTCCTGGGARGGAAGTGGGATGGACTTAATCATTAGTGATTCTTCTCTTTGGGGATTTTATATCACTGTCTGCCATGGTTGGATTTGGTCTTTTTCCCTATAAAGTAACAGCCAGAGAGTATCCAAGGCTTTTCTGCATAGCWCTTCTGTACTGTACAGCCCAGCATCAGAGAGGTTAAGGACAGCCAGCTCAAATGCTGTCAGGTGTCAGAAGACAGTCTTGTACCTTTGTTGATCTCAGTTCCCTTTGCAATTCCGTGGCTGTTCCRCCTTCGAAGTCGGCTGCACATCAGTGACTGCTCTGTGGAGAAAAATCGAGTGCTGCAGTACTACTGAATTCTGATCAGCAGCGAGCTGGCAGTGAGCAGTGAAAAGCCTTGTGAGGAGAGTGATGGAGTTCAGCATATTCACTGTGGCTGAGCAGCAGATAACAGCGTGGGGATGGGGCAGCACAGGGATGTCTTTGGGTAACCTTGGCACTCTGAGGAGTGCTGGGATGAAGGCTGCCCGCAGCAAAGGTGCATCTTTTTCTCCTGCGAGTGAGAGAAGGGGGGAACTTGACCTTGTCAAGGGAAGAGGGTGCTCCTRGTGTTATCCTAAATTGTTCCTTTCCTGACGTCACTACCTTTATCTGTGCCACAGATGCCCTTGGCCAGGCTCTGACTGAAGGACAGGGATTTAAATCCAAACCCGTGCTGGCTCTTGCTGGAGCACAGGACATGCTTGCAGCACTGGTGTGTGGTAGACCTGGCCCTGGTGTCTGATAACAGCAATCCCCAGGCCATTCTTGCAGAGGCACAAGTGAAAGTCTTGGGTTGCTGGCAGTGGCTTATGCCTGTGCCATAGGACTTGTTTCCCTTCTTCTTGAGAAAGGGAGTGTGCCTTTTGAGTGTGCCTCAATATTGATCAATATGCCTCAATTGAACAATATTGATCAATTCTGCTTGAGGTATAATGGTTCTCCAAGAGCAATTTTTGCCTATTGCTGACATTTTAAAGTGTCTGACCACCCTCCTTTAGAACCACCTGCTCAAAAAGATGGGGGTGGCTGCAAGAGAGTTTGATTGAGGAGTGTCCAGCACCAAGTCATGTTGGCAGGGAGGAAAAGAGGTGGTGACATGGCCAATGTGCCAAGTAAGTCCCTACCACATGCATGCAGCTGCCTCTTCTCCAGTGCTTGCTGAGAAATGCTTGTAATCTGATTTACACCTTTCCACTTTCTCAGTTCTGTTCTTGCATGCCCCTCTGAGCAAGAGGAGACATGTAGCACACAGTTCCTTAGGCTGCTTTGTGTTTGAGGTGAATTAAGGATTGTTGGCAATAAAGGAGTGGCACAAGGGTCATTAACAGAAACTGCTTTCTCTGTCAGTCCTGCTCAGCTTCTCTCTGCTTGTCCTCACAGGGGGGGCTGAGAGGACTGGGCTTTGATTTGCCTTCTCCCCCTTGAAGAAAAACACCTGGCTGAATGTGACCTTTCTTTTTCATCGTTTCTGTATTTTTCCCTACTGAGAGGCTTTCATAGTTGCTGCAGTTGTTCAGAGCTGGGTGGCTGGGCTGGTGTCTTGCATAGATGTGTCCCCATGCTGGGTTCAGGGATACAGCAGGAAGCCCTCGAATGCTGAAACACTGCAGTGAGCGAAGGATCGACTGTAAACTGCCGGCAGCTTAGCTTGATTCTTCTGACTACAATAGATGAAACTTTTAAGACAAATACTCTAGTCCCAGTTTGATCTGTAATTTGTTTGAATGCACAAATGTTTCCCTGGCAGCTTYTCCAGGCTGATTTGTGTGGGACAAGACGGACATCTAGTGGCTGATGGGACCATGGTGGCACTGCTGGGTACCTCAGCAGCAGCCAAAGCCTGGCCTGAGCAGTGCTGCCTGCTGCTTGGCTGCATTTCCTGATCCGGTGTGCTTATCCTGGATGGTTCACAGCAGTGTGTCCACAGAATTTTGGTAATTCGAGGACAGCCAAGCAGCTGTTTTTTGCCTGTGATGATATATCAGATCCCAGTTCTGCAGGAGACACAGTCCAGTTTGGAGATGCACCCTGAGGGAGACAAATTGCCATGGACAAACAGATACTGCAGTTCAGATTTGCATCTCCTCCCAGCTCCATCACAGAGGTTGCTGATAGCAGAGCCTCCTGCAGTRCTGGAGGAGGAGGTGGTTGCTGCTCTCTGGGCTGGCATTTGGGAGCTGGGGTGTGAGTTTGGGCAGCTCAGTCCAGCCAGGGGCGAGCGTGAGCTCCAGCCTTGGCATCGGCTCTGGTGATGGACACATCCTGCCCTGCCTGCTCATCCCTAGAGCTTCACTAGGGAGAGATAAAGTGAGCCTTTGTGAGCAGACACAGAGGGGGAAGRTGGAGGACAAAGGGGAGAATTGCCTGACTTGTTAATTTGCTCCTGCCTGTTGCTGGAGCCTGAGGATTTATCTAGGGGAGAGRAACAGCCAGTGCTGGAACATGGCTGATCAATAAAACACCACAACTTCCTCCAGAGCTGATGGAGAAACTCTCAGGGTGTAGCTGTGTAGGGTGAGCTTTAAGCACATCATTGACTGCAGCTGTTTCAGCTCGTGCTTGAACACACATGAGCAATTTTGTTGAGCTATTTTGGTTTGGGTTTTTTCCAATAGGTTTCTAGGTTTGTCTCATAATTACTTTCCATCAGGGTGAACATGTCCTTCAGTTTTGTGTTGACAACTATGTTGGACTCCACATACTGAAAATGTTTRTGCTTTTAACCCTGTTGCTTTGAAGTGTTTTGTCTGTAAGGTGGTCTGCAGTCCCAGTTCCCSAGGGGTCTGGGATTTGAGGAGTTCATGTGTTCCCATGAATATTTGTACGTCTGTGCACATGGAAGGTGGGGAGGACCCAGATTCCTTGTTTGTGGTGAAGAGGAAGTCGTGGGTATAGAATGTACCAAGAGGGAACAAAGACACGTTTGAAAAGCTGAGAATTAATTGCTTCAAGCGGCAGCCGAGTGTCCTGTCTCCAGAGGAATTGCCTCTCTGGAGTTTCTGACGGTGCCTTTTCCCTGCAGAACTGGAGCCATCCACATCGGGGACCGGATCCTGGCGATCAACAACGTGAGYCTCAAGGGCAAACCACTGAGCGAGGCCATTCACCTGCTGCAGATGGCAGGGGAGACCGTCACCCTCAAGATCAAGAAACAGACTGAGAGTGAGTTGGGGACCTGGGGCGGGCGGGGAAGGCTCACCCCAGCAGAGACCCCGGGACACGGGGCAGGCAGTGCTGGGGCTTCTGTCACCCTGTGGATGAGGCAGTGTGGGCATGGCCATGGCTGGGCACAGGGGGAAAACATGTGTGTTTCTTGAACTTCTGGCTCACAGATTGAAAAAAAGACTCTCTGTGTTGCTGGGAAGAGATGAAACAGCAGGTTTATTTGCAACAGTAATTTTTAATTCAGACTGACAGCTTATACTGTTGTTGCCATTCCCTGTCTGTGTTGGTGTTTCACACAGAAGTGAAGCAGAAGTTGCTTTTAAAAGTAAAGGAATGTGGGGGGTTTTGAAAATATAAYCCCCCTAAATGAGCAAGGAGACTGAGTTGGTAGAATCCATGAGGAAAAAAAACCCATCTTTAGTTCCAATTTTTGAAAACAATTTCCAGGTGGGGTCCTAAGATAATCTTTCAAATCATCTAACTTAATTCTAGTGATCCCCTTCTGGTTTCCCTGCCAAGCTCCCTGTGGCTTTGAAGCTGTTGTTGACCTGGTACAAAAAAGCAGAAACATGCTTAGTACTGGCTGGCCACTGTTTTTTGGGGACAGAAGTGTGATTGGAAAAAAAGACATCATTCAAACTTTTCTCCCTGACTGCATAATTACAGCCAAACAGGCTTTTTCATTAAATTCAGAAAGGAACAGGTGCATTCTAGCTTCATTCCAGTCTCTCACCCCCAGTATTTTCCTTTTTTTTTTTTTTTGGGGTGATCCTTCTGCTGTCTCTAGATTTGGCTGGACCTACCCAGGAGGTGGCCACAGTGCTGTGGGAATTAGGAGAAATCAAGAGATAAAAGCATTTCCAAGGAAGTGTGGCCCTTGGGATGCCTGTTCTGCATCTGAAGTGCATCCCTCTTAAACAGAGAACTTCTGCTGACTCAGAGTGGTTTGCAAAACTCTGGCAATGCACCTGTTTTACAAATGGATGAAGGCTGGGCAGGGAGTGGGGATGTGGCAAATAGAGATAGAACTGGGGAACTGATTCCTCTTCAAGAAGCCCCAGTCTCTGTAGCCAGCCCCTGTAGCCAAATGTCTTGGTCTTTGGTCTGAAATGCTCTTTTTTTGCCCCTGTGCTGACACTTAGCATTGTCACAGCCACTTGGTGAAATAATTGACATGCAAGTGCCTGTTGGAGACTCGTTAATCATTCTGAGAATGAAGCAGGTGTAATTGAAATTTCAAGGTAATCTTGAGTTAATCATGGTGAGCAATCTTCTGAAGGCTTGGAAAATAGGGACTTTCAGGACACCAGGCTTTGTTTGGTAAAATGATCTGTCCTCATTGACAAATGCAGACTTTCAGAGGGCTTTTTATCCCTCAGGTCAGAGATCCAGGGTATGGATGGCTAACAGGATATCTAATCAACAAGGACTTTAAAATATTCAGTACAAAGAAATGCTTGTGCTGAGAAACCATTCTTTGCATAGCTGTTGCCTGAAAGGGAATTTGATATAATGATAATAAGGGCCTGTTAGTTCCAAAATAATGAAAGGGAAGGTCTGAGCTTCCTCATTCACATTCAGSTCTTGTTTTCTAATCACTAATCAGGGGAAATTCAGCCTCAAAATACTACACCCAGGAATTCCACTGTTGTCACAGAACTGCATGGGAGATTCTGGAGAGGTGGTGATCAGCTGAGGTTGTACAATTTTGGGAGAGGGCTATAACTTCAGCAGAGGTGTTTGCCATTGGAGTCTCATTAAAACATCCATTTGYAGCCAAGTTTGCAGCCAGCACCTGCCCTGGTGCTGCCCTGAGTAGAAGGGAGACCCTCTGAGACCAGAGGAGCTACAGGGTATTGCTTGGAGGGGCCAGCATTTCTCTGGGCAGGGCTGTTTGGAGGAAGCTTCCAAAGGCACAGGAAGATGTGCCTGTGAATTGAGATTAGGTCCCAGCTCTCTCATATGTGGTAATCCTCAAATCCCCATGGCTGCTYCTTATATTCCATGTGCTAAAAACTCAGAAAGGCATTTTTTCTTGATTCAGCTTGAGATAAGAGTAATGCATAAAATCCTTTCAGCTTCGTTGCCCATGCCTTTCTCAGCTACTTTTGAAGAGCTAAAGAGGTACTCTAAAGCCTTACAGTACCTGGGCTTGCTCCCATGTCGGCATAAGCTTTTCCCTGAGGCTTGCTAAAGCAGGATGATGTGGTTGCAGAATCCTACCCCAAGAAGTCGGGGAGCATAAACGAAGTGAGTGACCCAGAAGATGAGCTGACGGACTCCCAGAAAACCAGCAAGCTGTCAGAGATCTACTCCACCACAATTCCAAGCGTGGACAATACTATGGAGTCCTGGGATGGCTCTGCCATTGATGCTGGGTATGGAAGCCAAGGTAAGCCAGGGTTGTGTTKTCYTRGGGGWCTCTGGTCTGTCTGGGTTTTGCCTCCAAGCAKGAGCCAAAGCCTGTGGCCTGACCAYATTTGCAGGRCCTCTSGCTTCCAGCAAGGAACAAAATGTATTTTACAGTGCATTCATGTGGTGCTTTGAGTTGGTGTMTCTGTTTTAGGCTTTTATTGGCACATTTGTTCTGGCTTATATGGCATCATACTGTTCTCATCATTTTCAAAACCATTATGGCACTTTATAATTCGCATAATCAGAGGCAGTATTCACTGGCCATATGTTTTACAGGGTATTGGTCCATAGCTCACTTTTATTTCTCCAGAGAGGCCTTGTAGGACATAATAAYCCTCTTCAGGATGCTTTAAAATCCACAAGAATGTCTTGTGACTAGAAGCACTCACTTAACAAAATAATTAAGGTAATACTACAAGAAAGTATCTCTAACTCTCTAGTGAGTGATCAGATGAACACATGTCTTTGAGGTCAGGTTTATTCAGCTGTAGCTTCTAGCAGATGTGGAACTGGAATGGATGATACTCCAGTCATGGGAATATATAGTTACTTGGAGAAAAGCACTGGAAAATAGTTACACCAGTTCAGACTTAGAGACATGAGCTAGTATTAGCCTGTGTTAAAACAAACCAAAATCCTGAATCAAYGCTGCAACAGGAAATTGGTGGAGTCTTGTCCAGAACAGAACAGAACAGAATGTGAAAACGGGGAGGGATGCTGCTGCAAAGTGTGAGTGTGCTGAGCTCGCTGCACTCTGGCCAAGTTCAAAGGGCAGCACTGCCCAGGTGTCTCTTTCCCCATCCCTGCTCTTCCTGCAGCCTCTGTTGGTCTGAAGTCTTAATTTGGGAGCACAGTTGGGACTGSAGGCTTCATTAAGGAGGAATCCCCTGGCCTTCATAATGCTGCAATCCTTCTCCATCTAATTGAATGTTAACACAAGTTGGACACTGGGAAGTGATTGCTTTGCTGGTAAATTGAGAACCAGTAATTGAGCACAGAGCCCCGGGGAGCAGGGCTGGTGCCAAGTTGCCCGAGATCCCCACACTGCAACTTTGCTTCAGGGGCTCTCATGTCTTCCCTGGTACTTGCATGGCAGTGCAGTGGTGCTGGCTGGCACGGGGGATGATGCAGGGTCGGGTGAAGGGCATGGAGAGCTGCCCATGGCATGGGCAGGGAAGGCAAGGTGCAGGCAAACCTGGGATTGAAAGAGCCTGGAGATTGGGGATTAACCCCAAGTGGAGAGCTATAGATCAGGCTCTGCAGCCTTGTAGGCTTTTAGGTTCATGCACAGCAGTCGGAAACAGCTCAAGGAAGGATTTTGGYAGGGAAGCTGTGCTGGGCCTGGTGGGAACATGCCACCAGGTGGCTCTGAATCCCAGGGATCCAGCCCTTGTCTCTGGCAGGAGGAGATGAATGTATAACGGTGCCAAATGTGGACACACTCCCCTGTGCCCATTCAGATGTGCTGCCCACCCGCTGCAGGGATCTGCATCCAGGGCCTTGTCCTGCTCTGGCAGGCACTGAGTGCTTCCCGCTGCTCTAAGATGTTGGCAAGCAATTTTCCTGGGGCTCTCTCCAGAGAAGTCTAACCTTTAAAAACACACAGAGGAAACACTCAACTAAGTGAAATAACAGGACTTGGCATTTGCAGAGAAAGTGTTGGCATTGTCTTTGGGTATTTCCAGTGCTCTTAGCTGTTTAGGAGGTCGAGTCTCCCTTAATTACGTGTTTCTCCGTTACTTCTTCCTGTTCGCTTGGCACAGTGTGTAACGGGAGCGTGCGCTGCTTCTTGGAAAGGCTCTGAGGGTTTCTCTGAAACACTGAATGGGCAGTAGTATGTGTGCAGGGGACTCAGGAGATCTATTTCTGCTTCAGATGGCACTGACACCRCTGAGGAATGGTCTGTTTTGGAAGTTTTCTGTTCGGGCAGCTCCTCATGAGACTTGAGGACTTGTGACTTGGTAATGATGGATTTTCATCTCTGGTGTAAGACACTGCAGTATGGAAAAGTCCATGGGGGCAGATAGAGTGAAACTTGTCTGATTTCATACTAACAGTCTGTATTGATCTCCTGTCAAGTGTGATACAGATGAGCCTCATCTGCTCTCAAGCCAGCAGAGTTTTTCATCCTATCCCTTGCCTTTCATGAGAAGCTTCCTGTATCTGCACCAGCTCATCCCAAAGGCATGGGAATTCTGAGGGAACTGGCTGGCATTTCTTAGGATCAGAGCTGATTCTTCCTCATTACCACTGCTGAAGGAAGCTTGTCAGGATCTTCCCTTTGCCCCTTGAAGGACTTGTATTTAAAGGTGGCTGATTGATCAGCATCATTTCTGCTGGTTCAGTATGGAAATGGGAGCTGTTAACCCCAACTAGGACTGATGTGGGACAGGATCTGCATCTTGGGGTATGTGTACTGCTAGGTCTGTGGGGCTCAGACCCACACCATAAATCTGT
The DNA here is from genome assembly GCF_030028575.1 of Malurus melanocephalus. Classification (NCBI taxonomy): domain Eukaryota; kingdom Metazoa; phylum Chordata; class Aves; order Passeriformes; family Maluridae; genus Malurus; species Malurus melanocephalus. Next base: position 2,287,173 of record NW_026623256.1, on the reverse strand, counting down.
GGAGAAGCAGGGGAGAGGAGAAATGGGGCATCCCATGTCAACATCCTGAGGAGTTTCTTTGGGGAAAGCCAGAAGAGATTCGAAAAATTGCTTTTGGGTTACTGGGATGGAAAGTGTGCAATCCATATGGCCTCACAGTTGAAACCTAGGGGAGGAGGCCCTCCTGGCTCTTTGTGTCTTACTCCATTTGGGATTTCTCACCAGGTATTGCCCTTTCTCTCCCTCTGTTCCCTCTTGCCTCCCCTAGGTACGTACATACCCCAGGCTGCCGGCATAGCCCTCCATCCACAYGAGTGGAGACACAGCAGGCAAAAGAGCAGCACCCCTCCAGCAGACCCCAGGAAAAACTATCCCTACATGGATGGAAGCTTCAGTGAAGATGACTGGGACAAGCCCAGCAGGTACGGAGAGGTGGGAGGAGGCAGGGAGTGTTTGAAAGTATTGGTGTCACTGAAGGGGACAAGGGGGCATGGAATGTGATGGAGGGGCCAGTGGTGTCCCTGCCTTGGCATCGGGTAGCCATGGGGAGGGATGCTCTGTTGGGCCAGTTTTCCCTGAGTTTAGCTCTGTGACACCTCTGCCATGGCCAGGTGACATTTGTGTCTGGAGTTAGGGTGCTCTTGGCTGCATGGAGTGCACGTTCCTATCCTGTTCCTTACCCCTGCCATGTCAAGGCTGCGGTATTTTCACAGTTCAGGTGTAATGAGTAGATCTGGGCAGGGCTGTCCCTGTTGGTGTTGGCCAGACATTTCTGAGTAAGGATGCAGCTTCACAACAGCTCAGCTTTTGCCACAAAGCAAAAGATACCAACCAAACTATTGGAGGAGCAGAGTGAGGTTGCATGTCCAAGTTAAAATCCTCCAAAACTGTGTCTGGATTCTCTCTCCATCACACTTTGGCTCTTCCAACACCTCAAACAAAGCTACACTGAATGAACATGGTCAAGTTAATCCCTCAGCTCAGCCAGCGTGGGGAAAATGCTGTAACACTGCTTGAGGCCAAGGAGGAGGCCACAGCTGCCAACCCCTTGATTTGGGTGAAAATCCTGCTGGATCTGCCTTGGCCAGAGGCTGTCCCTCACTGAGCYACACATAATGGAAAAGCCCCATTGCTTCAAAACTTCCCCTCCCGTCGACATCCTCCAGAGTCCCCATAGTTGTGTGTGTCGTGTTGTTACTGTCGGTTCTTTTTTCCTTATTTTTTTCCTTGACTTTTGTTTGTCCAAACAAGACCCTTAGAACATCTCATGGCCATTTCCACCTATTTAAAGATGATCAAGCTGGCAGGAAGGCTGGCAGCGCYGGAGACTTTGTTCTTGTTTTGCCTCTCAGCGAGAGCCAGCTCGCAGAGGTCACTGATCCCTCGTGGCCCTCCCGGCGAGGCCGCCGGCAGCTGAAGTTGGCAAATCTGAGCCCTCGAAACCCCCGTGTCCCTAATGAGGACTGAGCCCTGATGTCAAAGTGCAAGTGAAATGGTTCATGCTGCTGAGCCCTCTATTAGAAAAACAAACCCTGACTGCCTTTAGCCTGGAAAAAGCTGCTGACCCAGTGATGTGGGAGCCCTTTCTGATTCATCTGTGTCCTGGATGTGTTTGTGTATTGCTGCTCTGAGAGGCAAGACACTGGTAACTAGAAGGGACATTTGCCTCTTTGGGAGCCTGGAAGCAAAGGAAGGAAATGAGTAAGGGGAAAGAATCAAAAATTCCTTYTTGGGGGAAATTTTGGTTTGTTTTTATAAAGACTTGCTGGGTGTTTATTTGACCTTTTGCCTGGTGTAAAGGCTACCGTCCTTTAAAAACTGATGAAAGGACAGGGTGAATTTAAAATACAATAAGCCATGTCAGATACTGCTCTCTTCAGGAAGTCCATGATCCCACAAGGAGAAAAAGTGTGTGTGAGAGAGTTTCTGCCTGCTACAGACTCCCATTTAAACCAGTGGATGAAAAGCAAAGTGTGTGCTAAGGACTGCACTTCTTAGACATCTGGAAAAAGCTATATTAATAGCCCAGGGGTCATTATATATTTAATGAAGGCCAAGCTCTCTGTGACATGTACTCAATTAAAATGTTTTGACTTTGCTGAATGGCTCTGGTGGATGAGTGTTCCTTCCTGTGTATGGAGCTGAAGACCATTAAGCYATGCAGATACTACCAGATGCTGCAGAGCTGGAGTATCTTCCATGCAGCTCCTCATAAGATATATATAAGATATATAAGATACATATAAAATGCATTAGGGCTGCTCCAATGTCACTATCCCCTTGGTGCCTCTTCCCATGACACATGAGTGGGTTTATCATGATCTTGATTAAACACTACAGATAATGCTCTTCAAGAGGCTCCTGTTAWACTGAGCACTGGTGGTCTGAGTTTTGCAGTCTGGTGTTCAGTAAGCAGTATCCAGCATCATGTGCTTTTCTAGCTTGTTCAGAGGATTTCGCCATATTTAATTCCTGTTTGATTTAGAGGTATGAGAATTGACCCTGGCTTGTGGTCAGAGATAACAACTGCTGGAACTGCCAAGGTGGGGAATTGCAGAACCCCCAGCACAGGGTGTTCACATTAGCGTGTGTTTGTACCAGCTCCAGAGAGGTTCTCTCTAACCTTACTCTCTATTGTAGACAGAACTGGTGGCAAACTTTACACAGCTGTAAGTGCCAAGACTGCTATACAGCAAAAAAAAGACAGACCTCCTGAAAGTAACAGCTCAGTTCCCTGGTCATCCCAAAGCAAATGAAACTCGGTTTGTATGGGTTGTACAYGACACTGTTGATGCTGCTGGCTGTAGTGTGCGTTTGCTTGTCCAGCCCAGGGCAATCATTTTTATATACATCTTTGCATTATTTACTCTCATAGAGACCTAATGTWTTTATCATTTTCTCACCATGTCTGTTACCCTCTGTGTTTTTCTCTCTCTTCTCAGGTGTTCTGTGTCTCAGATCTGAGCTCTATCCCATCAGCCTTTGTACTAACAGTCTCTGAGGCTCCTGGTTTACCCATAATGCATCCTTTTTTCTTTCACTTCTCTATTTCACCAAAACGTCTTCCTAAACCTACAATCTTCCTACAGGCACTTTTTAATTTACCCTTTGAACTTTGACATTACTACACCAACTTAATTCTTCCTTTGAAGGACACTTGCCCCGTTAGTAAATGCATGGAGGTCTCGTATGTGGACTCTTGTTTGAAAAGTTCATATTGTTTGCTTTTGTATATGAAGACTCTTCAAGTCTGCTTTTACTGGTGAGACACTTGCTGTAGCCTTGCAGCTTTCACCCCGCTGCAGAAGAGTGCTGACAATGTTTGGTTCCTACGTTACAACAGATACCCCAACCGCCAAAATGGCCTTGAGACCACTCATGAGGACAATTTTTGGCGTGTTTTTGGAGAAGCTTTGGAGGATTTGGAAACWTGCGGCCAGTCTGAACTTTTGAGGGAGATTGAGGTAAATAATTTTCTGAATTTGCTGCTGACCTGACTATTTTGCTCTTTCCATAAATGTTAGACCATTTCCCCATCTGTTACTTGCCTGTAGCAACCTTGAGCTGCAGGTGGTGTGAAGAAAGGTTTGGGTTTAATTCACATCAGGCTTTGTGCTCATGGATAACTCTGCCTCGTTAGACAGCTGCTTGCGTGTGCTCTTTCCCTGAGCCCACGTCTTGCCTGCCAGGAACTCCACGCCCTTCTCACGAACYGGTGCTGGCCAATAATCTTCACATGACTGTTGGCAAGCCTTTCCTATCCAATGGTAAACCCTCTGCTTGGAAAGATCTTGTCTGTCCAAAGCACTTGAAGGCCAAGCAAAAGGAGCCCCGCAGAGCCCCGCTGGGACTGGAGCCTTGGCTGGCTTCAAGTGCAGGCAGACACACRTACCTTGCATTCAGCTGTCACTCTGCCGGAAACCGTGTTAGTCAAATAGGTAATCGGAAGCTTTTCAGCCAGCCTTCCCCATGGAAAAGTCTGAGAAAGTAATTGCTTCCTGCAGAAATAAAGGTGTTTCCTCTCTTCACAAACCACTTTCTCTTTTCTTTATCCAGAACGCTTTGGAGGTCRTGTTATTGTGTCCGGTTATAGGATGAGGAGCCTGGGTTTCTAAGTCATGGGAGGCAAATAAAGACCCCCCCTTGAGACTGTGAGCAGCAGGAAGCAAACCTGCCTGGCAGGATGGGGCCCGTGCTGCTCCCCTCCCTAGATCAGCTCCCACGGCCTGAAGGAAGGAGCAGGACCCCGTGAGACCATCCCCCCTGTGCCTTCCAGGTGCAGAGGAACGGGGAGAGCTCACTGGGCTGTGCCTTCCATCACTCCCAGTGGGACTGGTTTTATGTACAGTTGCATATTGCTGAGCCTTCAGAGAAATAAAGGCAACTTCTGACTAATTGAAGGTCGAAAAGGAAAGTCCTGTTTTGGTTTGTATGGCGACAAGGGAGTTGCTAATTGTCCTTTCCTCCTTGATCCTTAGCAACTGTAAGTGGAGGAGGAAGTCTCAATTAAATTTATTGTGCTGAAGCATGAAATGTTGCTTTTATTATCTTAACTGCTTAAGAAAATGCTGACTTATAAAAACCCCAAGACACACTCAGAATCCCAAATCCCCAGCCCTCCTAAGCTATAACTTTTTCCCTTGATTACTTATTTCCTGGATCTGAATGTATTTAGAAACAAGTTTAGGCAGTTGCTCTCAACCTTTCTGAACAGTTGACTGCTTAAGAAAAAGTATCTCTGTGAAATGATGCATAAATATTTCTCTTCTGATGGCATCCAAATGCAGAAGAAGGGATTTSTTGGACTCTCTTTCCTCTTCCAGGGATCTGTGGTGCAATTGCTTTTTATGCTGTTTGGAGCTTTGACAGTTACAGAAATGTTTTTAAACATGTAAAGGAATCTTACTGAAAGCTGAGCACCTCCAGGGTTTCTGTGTATTAAGCATGTTTCTTGAATCTTTTGAAATTTTTGGGGACAGAAGGGAAGTGCTCTGTTTTTAGCAGGAATTTCTAGGGTTCAACTCCCCTTTTAGCAAATCCAAAATAATACTGATCCATTCCCCTCTCTCCATGTGCTCAGCCTTTGTGAGGTGTGCYGTGGGATGTGCAGAGCTCATTGGGGCCTTTGTTACATTGCAGTTTGCTCAGCCCCAGCTCTCAGCCTCCTGTGATTTTACAGCAGTCAGAGATCTGATTTGTTTGTATTTTCAAAAAAAATTTGACCCTTGATGTTTTGCTTTTGAAAAAGAAGAAGAGTCATGCAAGGTGACYCATGATAGCCTGGAAACAGGTTCACATGCAGTAGGAATCCACATCCAGACTATGAGGATGGGAAGAAAGAAGCTTTTTCCACTGAAAAGTGTATGTCTCTGCTTTGAGAGCAGCAGTAATGTGGGGTAGCCACAGGCTGGAGAAGTCTGGAATKGCCCATTTTGCTGCTTGCACTAAACCTGAAACTTACGGAAAAGCTTCAGGAAATTGCTTAYGATGCTGCAAGGAGAATTTAAACACCTTGAAGATGAAGAAGGAGTCAAATGCTGTTGGGTACTGGTTGCTTGTGGTGTTTGCAGCCCACGAGGGAGGGCAGTGGCATGGTGTGCACAGAGCTTTCTGTTCTTCCTGGCTCTGCTGGGACAGATCAGCAGAATGTCCTGGGGGCTGGGGTTGCCTGAAGGTGGTGGCCAAATGTCCCCTGCTTGGCTGTGCTGTTGTTTGTCACTCTGCCTTTCAAGTGTGTGGTACATCAGTGCCTTTGCAGCACGTAGCAGGTATTTGAGTTTTGCCCAAACTGGAGCTGATTGAGTCGTGTGTGAAGACCTGAAAAGTGCAAAGCTGAAAGGTTTTCTGTATTTTATCCAAKGCTTTTTGGGTTAACATAGGTAGTGCTGGCATTTTCCTACTGCCACCATAATTCACTTTATTTGCCTTTGTTCCATCTTGAGGCAAAGAGTTGGAGGGCCTTGATTAGAGATTTATTTGGATGATATTTCCCCTGTGCACAGGATCAATTGCTCTTTGACTTGCCACATTTAGTGTTGAAGAATTTTGCTGTCTGCTCCCTACCTTTCCTTTCATTTCTTCTATCTTTTGACATTTATTGGGGCTGCAGACCCGTTGAGCCTGAACTTTGAAATTACAGGTTTCATTATGCTGTTTAAATGGACTGTGTGACCTGGAGCCAGCTGAGGTTCCACAGACTGGATTCTTGATTCCTTCGTTAACTTTGATCAATGTAATCTCATTAGTGAAAAGCATTGCCAAATGGAGTCGAATCTACTTAGGGGCATCTTTTAATGGATGCTATCAAGGATGACCAGGCTTAAATACTACTTAATTTCATATTTTTAACTCAGTTTTGCTCAGTGACAGCTCCTATTTACTGACAGATAAAATCCTAATTTTTCTGCTGAATTGGCCTCAGTGGAGTCCGAGGCATTGCCTCCTCTGGGCCACTGCCAGCCCTGTGTGATGCTGCAGAGGCAGGCTGGAGAATCAGGCAGACACAGCTCCTCTGGGAGCTCCCTGAGATCAGGATATTCATCCTTCTTGACTGTCAGGATGGTTCCTACACAAGATGGGRCCTGCTGGCCYWGTTTGTGTAGRASGGGTCATGGAAAAACACGGCGGTGYTTCAGAAAYGCTTTCTCCTTGTTGGGCTGGGGGTGGAGAGCACAAAGGGGCTCAGCCATGGACCTGGAAGCAGGCTCCTGAGGGCTGGGAATGGCTCTTGCAGCCAACAGGAAGGGCTTCCTGGTGCTGATTCCCAGCCTGATGGGAGCAGTGGTGCCGCCGTGCTGTCTGTGACGCTTTGGTGGCCGCGTGTCCGTCTGTCCCCGCTGCTGACTCAGCAGAGTGACGCTGTGCCCTCGCCCCGCAGGCGTCCATCATGACAGGGAGCGTGCACAACCTGGGCCTGGAGGGCAGCAAACTGCTCCTGGACTCTGTCAACCCCTCGGGAATGAGCCCRCTGAGGAAAGCCAACCCCGGCTGCRCCGACGGACAGACTGAGGGCAGCGGCTCCYCTGCCAAGAAGAACGAGAGGAACCTGGATGTGAAGAAGATGGAGAAGGAGATGCAGGAAATCATGTCCCCGACCCCCCTTGAGTTTCACAAGGTTTGTGTTGCCCATGGTTGATGTAACTGTGGCACTGCAATACCTCAATGGTTAAAGTTGTGGAAGATTTGCAACCTTGAAAAAAATGTGCTTTGCTGAGGGAGCCTCAGAAAATGGTTCTTGTTAAAGCTGGTCCTCACCAAGGYCTGCAGCAAAGGTTTCCAGAAGGTCAGGTTAAGATGAAGGAGCCCCTTCAGAAGGGTAACAGGATTGAACTGCCATGATTCAGCAGGGTTCAAACCTTTGCTATTTCTCTTTATATGTAAGATTTCCAAGTCCTTGTGTTTTTGAGTTTGTTAATTGGTGCTACAGATAAAAGTGAGAGAGCTCAAAGATGGACCCCTGGGGGCCCATCAGCTCTTTTTCTGTGGCACACTCCATTCAGTAGGCCACTTCTTAAATAAAAAACTATTTATTTTTCCCTCCCCTTCCACTCCACCTCAGTGGTGGGATACTGGTTTGAATTCAGCATCCAGCTGAACAYAGCCAGTTTAATCATGGTGCAAGGTAATGGTAATTAGAAAAAGTAATTAACTGTAGAAGCTGCTGATGTCAAATGCAAGCAGGGAAGGGAGCTGGAGAGGTTTCAAAAATTTGATTGCCTTTTTCTTTCCTAGTGTGACTTCAGAATGAAACCTGCAGTTGTGGTAGCTGATAAAAACAACCTTTTCATGTTTAATCTGCTTTTGCCCTTCAGGGCATGGCAAATGTGTCTTTAAATAAAACTCCTTCATAMCTGAAGGAGGAGAGCTGTGCAATTAGGCATGTCATAGGGTGGCYCTTCATTCTGCTGGAGCATCTGGTGTTGGCTGTGTTTGGAAGTGAGGTTGAGGCTAGGTGGGATGCTCCTGTGYKTCATCCTGAGCATKGTCCTTCCCCAGGAGCGCAGATCCRTGAGGCTCACCCAGCCTYGAGCACAGTCATGAATGGGGAGCCTTGGTAGAGGTTCACTCCCAGTTCAAGGTGGGCAGATGGAGATTTTGGTAGTGTTGGGCCGTCASTTTTCCCTGGTTCCCTGTGTTACCCCAAGGCAGACAGACTTCCAGTGCTCTCCCTCTGTGGGCAAGGCCAGAGCGTGGCGTGCCTGAGGGAAGGATGATGAGATTGCCCATTTCTTGTCCTCAGAATGTCAGCACTTACTGATATGAATTTTCTGAAAAGAACTTGTGAATAATATGGAGAATTTTATATGATCCTGCTGAGGGATGTATTAAAAATGAGCTGTCTTCACATTTGACTCATTACATTAAAAATTCCCTGTGAACATGTTGATTTTTCATGTGCTGGTCTGGCACACACAGAAGATACACAGCATCACTTGGGCCAGGGAAGGCGATGCTCCATTAAAAACACTCGTTTGTTGCTCTTTGGGTGAAACATGAGTGCTGTCTGTATTACACAGCTTGGGTTTCCTTCCACATCCAAGGGGCTGTCATGGGGTTGGTTTTATGCCAGTCACTGCAGCAATTCTTCCTGTGAGCTCCCTGTGATGATGGTGTCAGGTAAATAAGGCTCAGTCTGTGTTATCTGCTCAGGCTGGGAAAAACCTGCCCAGAGACCCAGAGCAGAATTGCTGTAGGTCTGCACACATTACTCATGCTCCTCCCATCCTGGCATCCGTGTACATCCCCCCTTACTCTGCTGCACTGAAATCTCCTCCTTCTCTTTCTGCCTCCCCAGATGACACTCCACAAAGACCCGGAGAGCGAAGATTTTGGATTCAGTTTGTCGGATGGCCTGTTAGAAAAAGGTGTCTATGTAAATATGGTCCGTCCGGATGGGCCAGCAGATCAGTGTGGCCTCAAGCCATATGACAGAGTGCTTCAGGTAATAAATGCAAAATGCAGTTCTGGAGGCTGGGACGGAGTGAATGAGTGGCTGAGAGGAAGAGAGAAGTGAGACCCATCCATGGCAGCACTAACTTTATTGAAAGGTAATAGTTAGCCAACTAGGTGGGCTTGTAGCCACCAACACTCAGTGAGACCTGTGTTTTATAATAAGAAATCACTAGCTAGTACCTTCAGATGGTACCCCAGGTGGTACTCCTAGGTTACACTAGTCCAGGGCACGCTGTTCTGGCACTGGCCTTTCTGAGCTTGGATAGCTCAAAACAAGCAAAAAGCTGTGTTGCTTCCTCTCCTCACCCTGAGTCCTGTTCCTGTTTTTTGGATGAACCAGACTGTGTTGACCAGTATGTGTTCCTGTGAAACCCCTTGTGGAATYAAGTGATGTTCATGAAGTTCTGTGCATGCCTTTGACAACAAAAAGAGTTTTCTAGGAAACACATCCTTCAAGCAAAGTATTTTTTATGGATATTTTTCTTYGAAAAATGCTTCATCTGAAATAGCTGATGCAGAAACAGAAATAAATCTCTGGCCAAAAGCGCAGTCGGTGATAAATGTGCGCTGGGCGTATTGGACTACCAGAGGGACAGAAAGAGCCTGGTGAGTTTTGGAGATTGGAGAGGAGCTCTGTATGGATGAAAACCAACTATTTTAGCTTTGAGGCAACTGAAACAGCAACTGAAGGAATTGCAACCTCTATGGAAAAATCGCCACCATTTGGAAATGCAGATCTTGTGACCATATTTGGAAACACTCAGATGTTTARTTTTCTAATTTCTAGGCGGGGGTTCTTAGCAGTCGGATTAGAGCCAATACTTTATGTRCATCAGGTAACTGGAGGACTGGCAGCACTGTGGGGAACCTTGTTTAAGCTTGTTACGGTTTCTAGCCAGTTGGCTGCTATACAATTATTCCTTCTCAGCTTCAAATAAAAGATGGTGCAAGAATGAACAAGAAGCTAATTAGGCTCTGGGCTGCCTTTCTGTTCAGTGTTGGATGTGTCGCTTTTTGTGAGTGCCAAGTGCTCTGGGAGGTGTGCCCAAAATCCTAAACAGAGCGGCATGGAGACTTTGGACACCCTTTTTCCACACGCTGCGCCCAGAGCTCACACCTACGGGCACAGGAGGCGACTGCTGGCACGCTGACGTGGAGCTGGGAATGAGGGATTGCAGATGTGCCACAGGTGACTGCCTCAAGAAGTGCAGGGATGCGTTGCTGAGGATGCTGCATGGTGCTGCTGATGGTGGGCACAATGATGTGCCTGAAGGCCAGTGAAACACCTCGTCCCTGCTGTCACAGACCCTCTGCCTCTCAGCTGCATGGATTAACTGGAGCATGGCATTGCACTAATGGCACTTCTGCACTCGAGCTGCCTGGCTGGCACCGAGCAGGGGCAGAGCAAGCTTGTGGTTATCTCTCCTTGTCCATGAGTGGGTTTGAAATTGTCCTTCTGCTGTAAGGAGCAGTACTGGGGTCTCTGTGTGGGCCAGCAAGGGTGGAGGTCACTGCTGCTTTCACAGACCCAGCTCCATGGGCATGAATTAATCCTGGCAAGGGGCTTGGGCTGGAAGGGCTGTACAGTACAGAGCCAAATGACCAGCCCTTACCCAAAGAAGGAACAACACCTGGCCCCAGGGGTTATGTTCATTCCAAAGGCCTATGGGAAACTCATTTCTCCTTTCCCTGCTTCCAGTCCCGGTGCCATCTGCCAGCCTGCTCTGTCCCAGAGATGTCATAGCACCAAGCCCAGGTGTTCTGGTAGCTGCAGGCAAGAGAGCTGGGGTGGTTTCTCCACCTGACCCAGTCTAGAAAGATGCTTGAAGGWCTGCAAGAGCCAGCAGTAACTGCTTTCATTGCTGAATCCTACAGAGAGAATTTGCAGCTGCCTCCTGAGCCCACATGAAATGAATCTAGGCTCCTACGAAATGAAGGATATAAGTGGGGAGAGTGGAAGCCGAAACTGTTCACTATAGTCTGGGTTTGCTTTTGGCTGAGCTGCGAAATGATTGCCAGAAGCCTCAAGGCTATATTTGTTTTCTGGGTGCTGAGTACTTGGCACCACAAATTTGAGGCCAATAGAAACCATGATGGCAAAAAAAAGAGGAAAATGGCAACATTTTTTCTGCAGGCTTGAACACAACTGGTTTTGAACCCTGCAGTGTTTAATACTTATACTATTGCCCCAGGCTTTGGGGTCAGGGCTCCTGCCTGGTCCAGATTTTTTTCCGCCCTTCCTCTATCAGTTACTRCATCATTCCTCAGCCTAGCATGGATGCTCACTCTGAAGGGTGCTTCTGCTCTGCTCCATTGTGAACCTGGAATCAGGGACCCCCCAAGAGTTGTGTGTTTTTCCAGCTGGGATTTAGCACTAATCTTGCATTTGCTGACTAACAAACATGATCTTTCTGTTGTTCCTCCCCATGGCACGTCCAAAATCCCTCCCGGCAGGTAAACCGCATCCGAACGAGAGACTTTGACTGCTGTCTGGCCGTTCCCTTGATTTCAGAGGCTGGAGATAAGCTGGACCTGGTGATTAGCCGGAACCCCTTGGCACTGGCTGCCAACGCTCCCTCGGAGGGGAACAGAGAGCTCCCGGCGCAGGTGCCCCGCGGCGCCGAGGTCAAGGCGAGTGTCCAGACGCTCTGAGCAGCGGGARCAGAGCAGGCCATGCCTCTGCTGAGCTCTTGTGGTATTTGGGGTGTTTTTCCTGTTTTTTTGCACTGGTATTTGTAAATGCTGTGTGTACCATAACCTGCCCATGGGAGGGGGTCTGCAGTGARCCTGTGGCCTGCCCACTATTGCTGGGAAGGGCAGAGCTGCATGCACGTCCGGGGCTGTGGCAGCGACGGCAGTGGGACAAGGAGCATCCACAGCCATCCCCCATGGCAGGGCAGCCCCTGTGCTCCTGCCATCGACATCTTCCTCACCCTGAAAGGCCTTGGCCATCCTACAGACACACATGGTGCTATTATGTTCCTTGTTTGCCCAGTTAATCGCATACAGCAGGACTGAAATGCCTTTCCTTTTATGTTGTGCCCAGCTCCATCCTTTCAACACWCCTGGCAAATCAATTCCTGCAGCCCCTTGCACTCTGGGTGCAGGACTGTGGAGGGAGCTGTTAAAATATTTCAAGATGTCCTTGAGAGWGGCTAAATGCAATTCTTGTGCRAAAATTGGTGTTTGCAGCCGTCTCMTGCCAGCTCCATCCACATTTCCTGCCAGGTCTGCCTCTCCTGTGGATGGATGAGGCACTGGCGTGGCTGATTACCATGAGCAGTGTTGTTACCTGTGCTCAGTAGTGACTGCAGAGTTAAGGCCATACCCAAAGGCCTGGAGTACCYGCCTAAATTCCCCATTGTTTGTCTGAGTTTTGTGGAGATCTCCTGCGTGCAAACCTGGCCTGTGCCTGGAAGTAAAGAGCAGGATAGTGGAATTCCCAGGGCTGCCCCTGATGTTTTGGGTTGATGAAACATTGCTGTCCCTGCTGAGGCAGAGGCAYGCCAAGCCCTGGGCTGGGTGGTGGTTGTGTCCCTGTGTCCCTGGGGGYTGGCTGTGTGCCCCTTTGCCTGTTGCTGGCCTCTCGTAGCCCCGTGGCCGCTCCCCTCCTGCTTGAGAGCCCCTGGCCCATGGAGCAGAGGGGCTGTGATGTTTGCGTTGCCTGCCATGTTTCCCACGTTAGCACTTTATGATGTTTGTGTCCTGGTGGCAGTGTGAGTTTGGCATCGCTTTTCCCGGGCAATCTTGGGCAGTGGAGCCAAGGGTTCACTCAGCCGGGCACGGCAGCTCCGGTGCCCGCTGCCCCTGTTCCCTGCTTGTCCCCTTGCTCCCTGCCCAGCTGGCAGCCGTGCTGTGTGCTGGGTGCTGTGTGCAGGGTCCTGGGTGCAGGGTGCTGTGTGCTGGGTGCTGTGTGCTGGGTGCTGGGTGGGTGCACAGCACATGTGTGTGGCTTTGCTGAGCCAGGACCCGTCCCTGCACCGTCTGTCCCCGACATCCCCCTGTGCCCACAGCGGATCCGGGTGTTTCCTCCAGGCACGGCCCCATCCCTCTCTGTCTTGTAGCCATTTTCTCTTTGAGTATGCAATACCCCGTACCATTGCTGCCACAACTACATAACGTGCCATAATTGATACTGTGGAGCATTGACAGCGCRGCCGAAAGTGTTTTTATATGCAATATTCTGAGCAGTGGAAGCTCACTGGAGCTTCTCATAGGTTTTTAATGAAGACTTTTAATAAAGGCTTTAAAAAAAAAAAAAGGAAGAAGAAAACCTGGTCCTTGTATCCCTTCCTATGCATTTTGAATGATATGAAGATGAAATGCATTACTTAAATGTGTATTTTTATCCATATATTAGAGTGTATTCCTTGTAAAGTATTTTTATATGCTRATTTTCTTATGTATCTATGAAAGCACAATATTTAAAATTACAGCATTTCAAAGAATATTTTAGTCCTGTTTTGGACCTATTTGTAAATCTCTGTATTTAAATGGGATTGGAATGACTTTGACTTTTTTTTTTTAATTAAATAAAAGCAAATGAAATGCGTTTGTTTTGGTTCACGTCACTTTCTGCTGGAGGATGATAGTGAGGCAGCGCTTTGCTTCCAGCAACACTTTAACTTGCCAGGGGACCCTGTTTATGAGACACCTTGAAGGACAACGGGGAGGTCACGCAGAGGGTTCGCTGGGAGGCCACTGTTTGTAGGRCTGGGGTTGTCCCTTGCCACTCACCATAAGCAGCAGGACTTGTGTCGCTCCCCTCCCTGTGCCCTCCGAGGCAATTTTGCYGTAGCTGTTAACAGGGAGAGCTGGAGATGCTCACACATGTGGTTCCAGCACTGCTCACAGCTTTTCCACGCCGCCAGTCTTGGCTTAAAGCTGGGCTGCTCCATGACAAAACACTGACGCAGCAAAGCACGTGGCAGCCGTGACGTGGCAGCGTTTGCAAAGCTGTGGTTAATCCCTGGGGATGGGTTGGAAAACCGCTGGAGAATGATGTGCTGGCAGGAGATGTCCCATCTGGTGCTCAGAGCCCTGTGGCTCCAGCGGGGTGCCTTGAGCTGTGCCSTGGCAGCCAAATGATCCCTGACATCAGACATCCCAAGAGACGACTGCCACAAACCCAGACCACAGTTCCTGGTGTCCATACATCGAGGATTTCTTCACTGTGTTCCCAGTGTGGGCAGCACAGCTTGGAATGTTCTCTGGACAAGGCCACAGGGAATCTCTGCTCACCAGCACAGAAAGGGTGAGCTGGGTTCTGCAACCCTTCAGGCCAAGCGGGTAATGAGGGAATTTTTGGAGACTGAGCAGGGTATAGGAATGCTCCTGGTTAGGCTGGGGATTCACTGCCATGTAAACAAACCTTATCTGCYATCTCTGGCTGCCCCAAAGACTTCAGAGCAGGGCCCTGCAAAAAACCACAAGGGACCTTGCCAAAACCACGAGGAGCCAACTGAGGCACGGGGGCYGTGGGAGGATGAATGAGCACCCATGAAATGTGAGCCCTGGGGCTTGGGGTGTGTCCCGGGGGTTCTGTGGGTGTCCCAGGTAAGAGGTTGGGATGGAGCTGCTCCCTGGGATGTCCTTGGTGGGCAGCACACCCTGCTGATGTGCTGCTGCTGTCACTTCTCATCCCACGGGCCTTTAATGGTGGGAGCAGCTGCAGCCCTGGGCGGGTGATGGCCACCAGGGACAAGGAGTCAAAATCCTTCAGCAGCAGCTTTTTAAATTCCTGTTCATTTATTTTATTTTAACCTGAGACACACTGCAGTTGCTGTCTGTGCTGTTATCAGGCTGCTCAGCCCAGGCATTGCAGGGTGTGCTGATGAGAGGAGAAATCCCTGACAAAGTCCTCAGTCACACCCAGCTGAAGACCCAAGAAAGCCAAAAAACCCCAACCAAAGAGAGCTGTGAGGCTGATCCTGGGCACGGGGTGCTGGGGGTTCAGCAGTGATACTCCAATGTTTTATTTTCACAGGGAGTAGCCACCTACATGTTTTTTTCTTTCCCTACCTCAAATCAGGACCTCAGGAATGGATGCTCTGGTTTAACCTCCATCTGTTTGACTGAAGAGGCCATCAGTGAGCTTGAAATAACCAGTCCCACACACCAGGAAAATAAATGTTGGGGTGTTTTTCTTCTTACTGGAATTTTCTGATGTATTTGAACTCTCACAGTAGTGGTGCAATGCATGGGCTGGGCACTGGCTGTTGAGAAATGGCTTTCTTCTGTGTCACTTGTTTTTATTTTGTTCTGTTTTTTACCTCTTTGATGTGTTTTGTTGAGGGTTTTTTTTTTCCTCCCCCACTTTATATTTTAATTATATACCTGTCTGTATTCCAACCCTTGAATTTTTSCATTTTTACCCTTCTGATTCTCATCCCACTGTGTGAGGGGGTGAGTGAGAGGCTACGTGGGGCTGTGCTGCCAACCAGGGTGAAACCATGACAGATGTCAAGTTAGACAGGGATTACACATATTTTGTATATATAGTATTTKATAAGGACAAAAAACACTCACACCATCAACCCCCAAAATAAGGAATAGGTTTAAAGGAAGAACTGATCTTCACAAAGACTAAAAGAACCATCCAAGAACATGKCTGGTTTATAAAGGAAAGTTTTATTTTCAGTTATAAGGTGATTACAAACTCATCTAAAAAAGCAAAGATGACTTAAAAATATCCATATACATTTTATTTATCTAAAAAGCAAAACAGAAACTGCAAAATACAAACATTTACCATATACACAAAGGCTAGGGGGTTTTAGGATTAAATTACACTCCAGGATTTTTTTCAAATACAAATATTCCGTTTTGGAACACACAAAAAATGTTTTAAAATGCTTTAAAAATATTTTTAAGGTTTTTTTTCTTTAAAAAAATTCAGATGACATTTTTAAGGAGGCCATCATCGCCCTCGCCTCCTCGCTGCATGTGCTACTCATTATCACATTACTGTAGTCACAGTTGCTAGGAATTAAAATAATTAAAAAAACACCACTGTTTTTTTAGCCAAATACATCAAACAAGATGGACCACCTCTTACAATGTGAAGTCCCTGGCAACATTATCAGGTAACAGTCACAACATTACACTGGAGAAAAAATAACATCCTATTGAACAACGAGCACTTCAGAACAGTACTGGGATGCTGCGATGCTGAGAGACCAGCGCTGGCTTCCAGGACAGGAGCATGTCATGAACTAACTCAGTTTGCCCCCTCAGGTTTTGTTGTTTTTAATCAGCCTCTCAACATAATTTTGCCACTGTTTGGTTTTTTAATTTTTTTTAAATTTTTTTTCTATATATATTGAAAAAAAATTCAACTCTTTCTAACATCTCAGCTGCAGAAGCAGGTACATTTAGGAACAGTGTGAATCGTGCTCACTGGGCCACAGGGCTGAAGCCTTCCCCCACAAATGCGCACACACACAGCACGTGCACAGCTCCTTTTTTTTTTTTTTTAATTTTTTTAATAGCTTTCTTTTTTTCCCATTATTTCTTCTGATTTCTCAAGTCAGGCCACGTTTTGCCTGCACTGCAAATGGAGAAGTGAGCAGCACCATCCCGCTGTGCACTGCAGAGCCACGGGGAACAAGCCTCCAAAACTCGCCCCTTTAAAATTCTCTTCAATTCACTTTGCTCGTGGTAATTAAATTCTGACACTTTTACCGATTATTTCCAATGAGGACACAGCAGCAACACAAAAAAGCTGTGTCTGCTCTGCCATCCAATAGCCCAACATTACCAGCAGGGTCAGGCTGCTTTCCAGTAACAAACCCTGTCACTGAAGTTTTCCACCTTTGATGGGGATGAGTGGGTGATTTGTTTTCTTAAAGTTTTCAACCTGCAAAATTTTGAGCTCATCCCTGGTTTTGGTGAAATGGTGTCTCAAGCTATTTCTGCTCTTGTTTTAGGACACAAGTAAATTGAAATCACCAATTCCCAATGACAACTGGAAAAAAACCACACAAAGAATGTGACTTTTTCTGTTTATCTTTTAATAGAAACAAACAAATTGATTTTTTTTTTTCAGAGAAGCATTGTCCACGTACACATTTCTTTTGGGCTGGCAGAAAAGAGCCACAGTCCAGTGGAGGGTGTGGGGCTGGATCAGGCAGTTTTCCAGTGGGTTGCTGGTGCTGGTTATACTGAAGTCTCTCTTGAGTAATCTTTCCCATAGACTCAAGTTGACCACTAATACCATAAGGAAATTTTTGTGACCAAAATATGGAGCTCAGAGCACCTCTTTTGCATTAGTTCAAGGGTTTTTTAGGTGTCAAGTGTCACCCAATCAACTAAATACGCCGTTTCTTAAGCTTATCTTTGATTATGAGAAATAAAACAAGCTACCRGGGTCTGACAGTTCCTGACCTTTGCTCATGCAAATATACAAATACACAACTACACGTCAATCCTAACCACAAGGCTTTGGATGCTGATTTTGGAGAAAACAGGTCCAGGGCAGCTGCCTGAACCCACACCACACCCAGCCTCCCATGCCAGGAGCCATGTGGTGTCTGCAAGGAGCCAGGAGAGCTTACAAATCCAACATTAAGGCATCCTTGGAGGGGCCATGGTCCAGGATTTTGTTAGTACTTTCCCTCTTCCACCACCCCCATTTAGGAAAGACCATTTGGACACCCTGGCAGGTTGGCTCTTTGCAGGCAAGTGGTGCCTAAACCTCCTCAATCCTCATCCTGAACAGCTTGGCAAGATTTACACACATGATTTGCAGCCTAGGAATAGAAGCAATGTCCCCACTGTGTGCGTGCATATGAGGGTGGAAGATTTCATCTACTAGTCTACTTAAACACAGATTTATTTTTATTCTTTTTACTGAAAGTGAGCAACTTCCATTGAATCTCCTTGGAAATGATGTCAGGGTCATCTTTCTTCCAAGTGTACTTGAGCTGCTTAACTAACTTGTCCACTGCATTCAATGCACAGCTTATTTAACATTTTATATACATTGTGCCTCCATGAGTGATCCTGCAGGGACCACAAGACATGGGAGCTAATRAGCAGTTATTCAAAAATGTTCAAATCCTTCTCCCACGGCTGGAAGTTTGCCATTGATGCAACAAGTGGGAGCTTTGAACCCAAGTGTGACAAGCACAACCTCAATAAAATGGAAAGTCTCCTTAGCAGAAAAAAAAAAAAAAAAGCCAGACCAGGAGGAGACTTGGAAAAAAATCTATTGAATGGAGATGTCCATGTGTCTTCAGATCTACTTGAGTTATCTAACACTGAGACAAAGAAGAGGAACCAGGAGCATCTGCAGTTGGGAAAGGAGGACGCACACAGGACTGGAAAGGAGTGCAGGAGGTGCTGTCCTGGCAGCTGCAATAAAAGCTCTGCTGATATTGTTGGGGTTTTTTGGTGTTACAGCAACTGTAAGCCTGCTTTTTTTTTTTTTTTTTTTTTTTTTCCTACTTTTCCTTTTTCCTCCAGTCCCCAAGAACAGCAGTGAAAAATCAGTCTTGCCGAGCTGGTCCAGCAGATCATTCCTAACTCCCCTCCACCCCTAATTCCAGGATCTGCACTGCTGCTGCTGTGGGGTGGCCCCAGCACTGTTCTAGATGGCAAATACAGCTGCAAGGCTTTTGTATTTTTATTTACAACACAAGAACAAATCCATTGTGAATCTACTATCTCAAACTTTAAAGAGGACTTTTCTAAGTGTGTGGATCTGTTTGGACCAGATGAAAAGGAAAGCTATGGATGAGAAGGAAAAATAGAATAATAACAACAACAACAATAAAAAACCAGTTCTGTTTATGAAATCATACTGTTTAAATACTGAGATACAGACTACTGGTAAAGTCCCTTACAATAGATGCTCATTCAGAGAGATCATCACTAGTGACAGGTGAACTGAAAAGGCTTGGAAAATCGAGAAAAATAAGAAACAGGTCAGAAAAATCTCATGGGGAAAGTGTTCCCCTCTACATTTCTACTATCTCTTGATTTCAGTTCAGCTGGAAATAAATACTGCTGAAAATCTGCCGTTTTCAAGCCCAGAAGACCCCATGAATACAAAGGTACATGAAACATGTAAAGATGTGCGTTTTGTCTTGGTTATGCTGGCTTAAATCTCAGGGATCTGGTTCTAAAGATCTCACGCCAAAACTGCACTAAGTTTTMCCTAGATCCAAACCAGTTCATCTATGACTAGTCATGATGCTTTAACATAGAGTTCCTCATTTACACAAAACAGGTAAAATAGGTCATAAGAGTTTAAACAAGTAAATATAGGAAAAAATCAGTTGTCTTTGCAGTCAAAATAGGTAGAAAACACAAACTCTTTTTAAAAATTATTTTTAATAAATTTGGCAGAGGATCATGTTGAAATGCAAATTCATCACCAAGAAAAGTTTAGAAATCTGATAAAATCGTTAGGTAAAAACCCCAAACTGTAAAAATGCAAATGTGCTCACTGGAACTCAAACCCCCAGATAAAACAAGAAGAATTGAGTACAATTTTTTTGTTGTTGTGGGAGGGAAGAGGGGAACTGTTTTCCAGAAACAATGATTTCTTGGCTCTTGGTGAGTCCCAGCCCTCCCTTGYAGTCGTGCTGAAGAGCACAGCAGGGCCAGGGAAGCTGACACAGAGAATCTTCGATGAGGTTGTTGCATATGTGTGTGACATTTTCACTTGGAACATGGAAGCGACTGATTTGAATGGCACAGTTTGTATCGAAATGGGGCTGGGTTCTGTTCTCTAGAAGTTGTACTTTGAAAGGTGTAGTATTATCCCTCTGGTTCTGCCCTCAAAGRCACGCTCCACAACACGGGAGATGCCTGAACACCCAGACTCGATGGAGACAGCTTTGATGTAGCCAAACCATGTTTTTCCCTAACTAAATCTTGTCTTAGCTCTAGAGCACAGAAAGTCATGTGCAAGCTATATAATCTCAAACACAGTTGTATGACAATGTATGTATACAAAAAAGGAAATCAATGAAGCATTGGTGTTTCATCTGCACTCACAAAACCCATTAATTTAGACCCCCCTAACCTTCTACTCCCTCTTCACCCGTGCCTGTTTACTGCAGACACTGATTGTAACTCAAAAACGAGAGTCCAAGCTGAAGCCCACYAAGAGAATGATCTTTGGTTACATTTCCTTGCCTTTGAATTTTTGAATAATAAAATTGTTGTATGCATTTTTCTTTATTTTGGGCACATGCGATGACACCTGCTGGCTCTCAGAATTCCTCCTGTGACCTCAGATGGTTTCTGCCACTGGCCCAGCAGATGTCATTATTGTTTGCCATCTTCAGCTGTGCAGAAGTTTCCTTTAGAACTCTCATAATACAGCAACCAGAAAAAAGAAAAAAGTAATTCTACCATGGCTGGTTTTGTTGCTGCAACTCAGCTCTCTGTTGTAAAAGTATCTACAAATTCAAACTAGAAAGATTTGGAAGTTATAGATGTAGCAATGTTTTTCTTTAATTACTAATTATTTTGGTCCATCTCTTAGTTTTAAATCTCCCCGTTTCTGTTCCAGGGAAACCAACAAGTTAAGAAATGTTTGTCTGCTATGGCGAGTTAGCCCACGGGACAAGAAAAAATAAAATAAAACTGCTGTGTAGGAATGTTAAGAACTGTTTATGTTCCTGTTTAAATAAATGACAACGTCTGCCCTGACAGACTAAACTGACAGCAGAATAAGCAGATACAAACTCTGCTTTTGTCAAGCATCACTTCTAAATACCTTTGCATAACTACCTGTGGCATCAAAAGAAAAAAACCTCTCTTCCTCTAATACAATGCCCACAAGATAAGGCTGAGTTTGGCCAGAGAACCTGTTCCCAGCACAACCTGCTCAAGTTTAAGAAATAAGAAAAAAGAAGAAAAAAAAAGAAAAAAAAAAGAAAAAAAAAAGAAAAAGGCTTTTGTCCATGGTTTGGACAGTCTTCAGGGATCCAATTCCCCACGGAAACATTCACCTGCTCTACATGAAGTGGAGCCCCCATTTCTATACTCCTTGTAGTGGTTTCTCTGCATTTCCCAGTCTCACTTGGAATGGTATCCAATTCCTTCTGACRAATACAAAATATTTCAATGTTCCCTTTGCTTTAATTTAAATTCAAAGAGCCCTGTTTCTTCAGCAGATAAAGTTCATAAATATGTTTGACCCCCTAAAAATAAAATAAAATAGAATAAAATAAAGTAAAATAAAATAAAACCATGGTTGMACCCAATGATGAGCAAGGAGACTGGGGGCTCTAGGTCCGCTATTGCTGTTTAGTAACAYGGGACAAGGGACTTACTTAGTCCTTTTGTCTGTTCCTCCAACAGCAATGACCTCCCTCCCCCAAATAAATAAATAAAGCAAATCCTGGTTACTGAACTTGGAAAAGCATTTTTGAGATACATGGATGAAAAGCACCCGTTTGCTGTGTGATATTATTATCATCATTGCTATTATTATTAACAACGTGTTTGTTATCAATACCAGTTACACCAGGTGAATGGTTTTGATCCTCCTATCAGGGATGACCTGGTTTGTGTTCACCTCTGCATGGTCAGAGTCCAGAAGTGAATTTTTTATTTTCCTGCCCCAAACCAAAGGCCAAATGAGGAAGTGAACACCTGAAGCACCCGGAGGGCAGGTGCTGCTTTTCCGCTCTTGGCTGCTCAGTGCTTGCCCGTGCTGCCCTGGGGATGGGTTGCCCTCCCAGTKTGCAGAATTCAAGTTTACACCAGTGCCACCACAACAAAATATGCTCTGCTGGAAAACTCAGAAGCAGGTACTCAACCTCCCTGCTCACACACAAACAGCAGGCATTTCACTTAAGTAAAAAATAACCTAAAAAATCTCAAAAMCAGCAACAACAAAAAAGACTGARCCATRCCAAATCTTGCAAATGCCTTCCTCAAGTCCTCCTACGTTGGTGTGACAGGATCCCAGTGCTGTCCTTAAGAGGGACAGCCACAAGACTTTTCACACCCAGCTTCTCTGCATCCCTTGCAAACTCTCTGCTCCAGCTCTTTGGCTATATCCTTATCCAGGGACTGCACTAAACAAAACTGTACTCACTTCCTAAAGTGACCCTGTCATTTACCACAGTTGAACCAGAGGGTGGAAATACTACACCTTTGAAAATTCTCTTGAAACAGCATTTTTAAAAAAATCATATCTCTCAACAGAGCTCCTTTTGTGTGTTCTGTAGGTTACCCTGCTCCCAACCATACCAGCACCTAAAATTGCTTTCTGAGACTTGAATGTATTGCTGGTAAGACAATCAATTCAAGTGGTAAGGTGTATAATATTTAGAGATAAAGATATATATATTTAAAAAAACCCAATAATAGTAAATTCCTGTAATATGTCTAGTCTGATATGAAAGCTCTCCCTCTACAGAGAGACGTCTGCTGTGATTACCTTACAAAATATTAAAAAAAAAACCACACACAAAAAATAACTTTCTCTGTGAGAAATAAAAATAAATCCTAGTGCAAATATAAAGCTCTGTAAACCTGGTCCTATGAGAATCTATGGTTAGTAAACGGCAGTTAAAGCAGGTTTATCCTCTCACAGAGAGAGCTCACATCATGGTTTCCACAATGATATGAGTTGGCTTGATCAATCCGCCATTCGAAGTTCCATTGGGGCAGAAGGGGGTGCCACTCTCCGTTTCTTTGGACCACCGATTCACTTCCTTGGGGGCAGCCACTGCCTTTATCCTCTGCAAGAGAGAAGGAAAGCAGAGGTGAGATGAGAAGGGGCCTCTGAGCCTCCCCGTGCAGGATGTGGCGTTCCGAGGATGGGGATGGCGCTCCTGGAGCCCATGGCTCTGTAAGGATCTGTGGGATCTGTGCAGCCTTTAACTCCTGCCAGCTGCAGAGCCCAGCCTGAGGCAGGGAAGTCAGACAGGAGGGTATTCCCAGCACTATCCAGCATCCTGCACCTTGGGCTTTCAGCGTCCTTCCTCATTTAGAAACAGCTCTGCCTCTCAGCCCAGCCTGCACTGCCAAGTGGCAACTTCTGTCCTACATCTCAGTTCACAAARGAAGAACTCAGTGGCATCTGACCAGTGTTTACTCTCTTTCCTTTCCTAACATGGTCTTTGAGCWGTGTTTTGGCTACTTTTAGACTTGTCTCTCATGGTGACAATGGTGACAATGTAGGCAGGAAAATTAACTCTTATGCCCTGGCTGCAGCTGAAAAAGACCATTAACACTTGGATGAAAACAAATGCAAGTGTTTTGTGCTCTGCGAAATGTTTGGTTTTGGTATATTTTAAAATTCTATTATCTTTTTTCCTAACCCAAAGTGTCCCACTTTCTTCTCCAAGAATACCCTGAGCTGTATTTAAGGCCGACTCATTCGGCAAAAACAAAACTGATATGAAAACTTAGAAGAGAACTGCTAAGTTTCATGCTTGCACAGCCTCTAAAAACTTTCCACTGCAAGAAAAACAAATTAGAGCAGCACATGCAGAACTGTGAAGGACAGGAGATTGCCTGAAAATTCAAACCCAAGGCAATCTGTGTTGTCAGGTCTGAATCAGACCCAAAGTTTTTCAAATACCACRGCACTCTGGATACAGGTTTCAATTTGAAATAAAATAGAAACACATTAAAAAAGCTAAAAAGTGAAGCTCACTGTTTAAGAGGGTTTGACTTTTATTTAATCCCCCACAGTGAAGGCCATGCCTGAGAGCCACACAATCCACAAGTGTGGATTTCCCTGAAATTCAATGAGATTTTACACAACCAGGTTTGACCCAGCTCTCTCTCTCTCTCTCTCTCTCTCTCTCTCTCTCTGTTTCTCTCTCTTTCTTTTGCTTTCTCAG
Organism: Malurus melanocephalus; assembly: GCF_030028575.1. Lineage (NCBI taxonomy): Eukaryota > Metazoa > Chordata > Aves > Passeriformes > Maluridae > Malurus > Malurus melanocephalus. The sequence continues at coordinate 2,263,423 of NW_026623256.1, read as the reverse complement.
TGATTTTCAGGATGGTGCTTCTGTGTCCCTGTGGGCTGGAGAAGAGAAACCTGAGACTCAGAAACACTGAAGTCCTTGAGTGTTAGTCTGCACGTGGAGGTAATGATTTGCCAAGCTGGAAGCTGCACAAGTGGGACACGAGTAAATCACTTGCTGTTTATCTGAGGACAGAAGGCTTTGTGTTTGTTCTGTTTCTACTGTTTGCCCAAAGAACAGGTGATCTTTAACAATCTTATTTGCCCTGCCTGGGCAAGGTGGCAGCTTTCCAAGCATTACTTTCTATAAAACACAACAAGTTAAAGCTCCCTTTCTCCTCTAGACAGACAACTGGYTTCTCTTACCTCAATGAGCGACCCATCTGACTGAATGATGCGGATGACCATCACCATAGGGATGCAGATCATGGAGGAAAGGGCAAGACCCCAGCCCAGGCCAATTGCCCAGTCTGGGTATGTGTAGACCTTGTTGTAGGTCAGTGGTTTATACTTGGCCAAAGAAAAGATGAAGCACCCCTGTGGATGAGAAAGGAAAACAAAGTGAGTCTCAAAAAATGCTAAAAGCAGTAGGGCTGGTGCTACGTGGGCCCTGAGGAAGACAGGCAGTGAAAGGCAGAGCTGATGGATACCACATATATTTTAAACCAATAGGGGAATTATTCTTCCATTGAAATCATTGGAAGAGCATCTGCATCTGCTTGCAGCATCTGCTRTGTGATGACAGAGTGCTCAGAGATGGTGCTGAACAGCTGCAGTACACTGCCAGTTCTTTAGGGCTCAAGCATTTGCTGTASACTGCAAGACTGGATGTTCTTTCCACCCAATGAAATACTCCAAGTTGCTCAAGTCTTTTTGTTACAATGGCTTAGCAGTCGTCTRTGTTAAAGTAGGGACTGCTCTTTGGAGAGTGAGTTTTCTCTTCAYGAATGTAGAATTTTGCTAATCTTAAGAAAAATCCACGTAAATGTAGCCAACTGCAATTCATGCAGGTACAGCAGAGAGCAGAGAGCTGTCATGTTAACAGCTGATACCTGAGAACATGAAGTCTTTGAGGGGTATGTTCGAGCCCCCAGCTTCTATCTGCAAATCGACCTCTGAAGCCAACAGCCTTCCCTTGGAGAGTGGCAGCAAGAGGGGGCTCAGCATTGCTAAGCAGAAGATTGAAAGAGCACAGGCTCAAAACACAGCACTCACCAGGCAGAGAACTGGTGTGATCACAATCCAGCTCCATTTCATCCAGGGACCAGGTCTGTATCCAATCATATCCTCAATGGCATCATAAATATTATCAGCGCCTGTAAGAATCCAGCATACAAAAGCCCTGTAAGAACTGTASGATTAAAGCCAAGGGATATTTAAAGGGAGATGAAGGTGTCAGATGTATTCTTCACATGCTTCCCACAGCTGCGAAGTCCAAGATGATTTTCTTGAGAAGCTCAGAGTTTAGGGGACTCTCTCATCCCAGCCCTCCCCTCAATGTTCAGCTGCAGGAGTGTGATGCTAATCCCTCCTGCTTGTCACACACCCTCTCCTCTCTCCAGACTCTCACTGAACATCCCAGAGGGATCACCATGGGAAGGACTTGACAGCAAACRGTGCACCTGCTTCTACAGAAATCTGACTGGGGCAAAATGATGGCTTTGTTTGCTTTGCCTTTCTGAGGAGATGGAACATGTGGAGAATCAGGTAAATGACCAGTGCTCATCAGCAAACAAGTGATTATTGCCCAGCCACAGCTCAGGCAGCTACAGAGGCCCCTGTCAGAYCTTGGAACTTGGCATTGCCTAAAAATAATGGGGTAGAATACACTTTCAGCTCTCTTTTTGTGCTTTCTGTTTGGTTGGCTTGTCCCCACGGACAGTGCAGCTCTGAAAGGAAATTCTCTGAGAGACAAACAGAAATTTTCAYGGCTGGCCACTCTTTCAACTCTCACCTCTAAACTTAACACATGAAAATGCTTAATTGTGCCCTTATTAATTAGCAATGGAAAAATACTCATTTTCTGTAGAAAAAAAAAACCCTGGAGGTTGGCTTAATCCCAGATGCAAATTTGCTTCCAAGAGGTCAGGGCAAATTTATATTAATGGCTTGTGTCTGCTGCTGGGAAGAAGACTCTGGGGTGGCTSATTAAATATTTGGGTAGCAAAATTGTCACTGACTGATCAAAAGGTATCAGATGGGCTTATCACTTACCATAAACCCAGGCTACAGCAATACATTCAAAGAATGCAACCCACAAAAGGCATACACCACTAGCTGCATAGTAGTCAAAGAGTTGAAAAACATACATGCCACCCTGTAAAAGAGAGACACAATTGGTTAGGATCCAACAGGAAAAAAATCCCTAAGAATTCAGGCCCAGCTCYCAGTAACAGCCACCAACACATCCCAATGATTCCTGTCCAACAAGAAGCARCATCAAGCAAGTAGGTAAGGTAAATATTTGGCATTACCTTCCCCAGGGAATATGCATGTTTACTACAGGAAGAATTCCAAACAAGACAATGATTAAACAAAATTAAGCCACTTAGTATAATCTACTGAGACACTTAAATCTTCCCTTCTTACAAATATTTTAGGATTGGCACTGTAAAGAAATAAATTATATAAAGAAATAAATTATATAAAGAAATAATATATAAAGAAATAAATTAGCACCTTCAAAAGACCAGAAATGAAAGTCAGCTAATCAGGAGGGTCTTCATTTATTTATTGAGTCAAAAGTCTACTTTAATAAAAGTTCATTTTTTGTTTTATAACTGTTTATATTCTGCTGTTAGACTCTGCTCTCACTACACTGCATTTCCACTTGAAACACTGTGGGGTTTGGGCAGCTCTGTTACAGGTACTATTTTATCTCCCACACTCATGCTGTTCCAGTTGTTTTTAAAATCTGASTTGGATTTTATTTTGAAGATAAATATCACAACAGTGCAGGCACTGGAACATACTCCTGTCTTGTTTATACTAGAACTAATCCAGTGGTATTTAATGAATTCTAATCTTTGTAACTAAGATAAAAATCTCTTTTCCTGCATGCCACTGGATGGATTCTTAATGTGCTCTGCTGAAGGTTTCGTATACATTTCATCATTTAGAGCTAGATGTTAATATTCATACTCATGTTGACTGGTGCCTGAGGTCAGATTGAATTTAATGTGATTTCATGTCTCTGTTCCTGTGACTGAAAAACAAAGGCATACATAACTCCCATTGAAAATGCTTTCAGATCTAGGGATGAAAGATGCTCTGCCCATCTGAGAAGCACTTCTTCTCTGAGTGGCTAATTCTTTACAGTCCCAATCACAGCTAAAAGTGGCCTGGAAAATGGCTAAAAAAGAAGGCAATTTGCAGCACTGGCACTACTCACCTCAGTCACCATAGTTAGTCCCATAAGATAGCTAAGGAAACACACTATAGCGATGAAGATTTCCCGTCGGTAACCCTTCCTTAGGAAGGATGGGTGCAGATCAACTAATGACGTGATCTGTCCTTCAACTTCAACAAACTGCAGGGGGAAAGAGCAGCAGAGAAATGGAAGATTATTACCTGCCATGAGTTCATCCAGACTCCTACCTGAACACACCCACCCCAGCAACACCCCAGGTCGGGTGTGTGTGCACAGAGCTGTACTCTGTGCTGCTCTGAACAAAGAAACAGAAGCCATTCCTTTGTAACCCTGAGGYTGGAGTGTGGGGGTAGTGTTCAGGTTAGAACAAGCTTTCAGAATTTCTTTTTATTTCCTAGAAGCCTTATGAGCTACCAAAGGGGCTCTAGAAATGCAAGCCACAAGGATGAAGGTTAATTGGATGGCAGGAAGGCACTTATGTGGCTTTTATAGTGTTGCTGTTCTAGATGAATTCAGGATGTATGCTAGAAAAGAGGCAGAGGTAAAACACTCAAAAAAACCCCAAGCTAGGAGAGCACCTCACAGCCTTTTTCTGATCTGCCAGGAAAYCTCACAAGTACTAGTTAGATTAATTCCAAAATTTGATATAATTCTACTCTTGGGTTGGTTAGTGCAAATCCAGCCAAGGGAAAGCAGACCTTGATGTGAAATATCAGCTTTTTGTCCTTTCAGGAGCTGTCAGCAGAGTATCTCTGACTGAGGCTCTGGGTACTTCTGCAGCAATAATGGAGCTGTTCATACAGTCCCCATTCAATGATTTGGCAAACTATTTGCACTTCTAAACCAAAAATAAAGCTCTGAATAAATGAGCTAAAAGTCTTTATCTACCTTCATGATAACTGTATTTATACTTATATACTTATACTTGCCTTTGGAAAACTATACAACTGTGTAACTTGAGTTAAGCAAACAACCCAAACTGGATTTGAATAAAAGTTTAAAGTTAATAAAAAACCAGATCTTTTTGCCYATGAGGAAAGCAACTACTGAACTTCCCCAAATGAAACCATGGAAGGGATCTTTTGACAAATCTGTACGTATAAGCTGGCAAGGTACAAAAGCACCAAGCCCACTGAAGCCATGAGGATACAGGTAGGAATGATCTTCACTATAAGTAGATACATTATCTTCACTAACACCTTATCATGGGGAATCTATGACAGAGATTGTTTCAGGAAAAGCTGAATTTTCCTGCCTGGCACCTCACTGCTCTTACAGTGGCCAGAAATGCSCTATAACAACCCTACCCTCTTTCTGAAGCTCTGTTTTGGAAATACAGATTGTCCTGTGAACAGATTTTGCCCTCCACCAAATTTTGTTGCCTCCTGTCTTGTTACTTGGACTTTTGTAAAACTGGTTTTCTTTTTAAATGCAACTTTTCCTTTGAGCTGATTTGATCTGAAACTGCTCCGGCATTCCAGAAAGCTGCTTGACTGCACTCCAAAAAACCAGAGGGGTGGAGGAGAGAAATTAAGCGCTCCAATTAGTTTTAATCATTCTGCRCAGTGAGGAGCTTTTTGAAATTACTAGACAGCTTCCAATTTGCATAAGCATAGGGTTGCTGAACCACAGCATTGGGTACTTTCACATTTACTTTGGAGCAGTTGAGAGCTGCTCACTAGAGTTCAAAGATTAAGCCATCAAGAGCAATTTAGGGCAAATGAAATAAACATAAAAAGGCAGAGATTAAGCACACAACAACYGGGTAAAAAATCCATTTACAGAGCTCTCCTCATATGAAAGACCATTTAGGCTACAGAAACATTTCAGCCTTATGCATACATATTTTTTTTTTAATCTTAGTGACTTTCCATTTGAGTGCAGAAAGCTTTGGCAATTTTGAATGTGTAGTTACTGCCTAATCCCTGGTCACCCATGTTTCCTTGTAAGTAGTCTRTCTAGAAATGATTTACAGGTTCCTTGGCAGTATGTAGCCCAACATTCCTACAAGTAACCACTGGGAAAAATAACTTAACTTCCTGGACTGAACTTTTTGATTTTTTTTTCAAACTCACTAATTAATAGCAGTGWGTGCTATAAAATTAGTACAGCTGGAATCTGAGATGCTTTCTGGCCTGTTTGGAGGTACTGAATGCACGCTGCTGATGTGAAAGTCAGCGGGATCCCACATTGCTCAGCACCTCCAAGCCCAAGGCCACCAAAAAAGGCTGCAGCTTTGTCCTCTCACTGCTCTTGAAGCCACCCTGGATATACTGTACCAAACATTTTGTGCTTTTTGTACCTCAGACAACTTTGCTTTTCTTTTTTGGCACTTGGCAACTATTAAAGCCCATACTCAAGCAGTTATTAATTGTTAGTGTTTTAATGATGGTACGTACACCCTGCAGGTGATGCAATGGCACAAAGCGCTCAGTGGAACAGACTGCTGCAACTCTTGATGTTTTAAAATGATTAAGCTTTTCTCCAAAGTAAGAAAATACTGCACTGAAACCAAAATGGTGGTATTTTGGGGCCAGACTAGGACTGAAAWTTAGGTTAAGGAGTACTATCCTGTTGTGGTAGACCCCACTAATTACTGATGACAAAGATATACTGCACAGCACCATATTATGAAGTGACAAAGATTGATCAAGTGCAGCCCCTACATTAAAAAGCAACCCAGACAAATTTCTCTCAAGCAGCATTAGGGTATTCTCTTCTTAATTCATGCCTGTAAAACCAGCTTTTCCTCAGTCAGCAGAGCTGACACARTAAGTCACCCATCCCTTAACCATTTGTACTAACCTGGCTATCCAGTCCAAGCAACAGAAGCATAATAAAAAAAAGGATTGCCCAAAAGGTGGGCAGTGGCATCATGGACACAGCTTTTGGGTAGGCAATGAAGGCCAGGCCTGGACCTAGAGAAAGAGAAAATAGGCAGGGGGAAGGGAAGGGAAGAACAGTAGTAAGTACCAGCTCTTTGGTAAAGGCAGCCACCCTCAAATTCAGGAATGCCTGGTTCCGTTCAGATAAATCCAAACGCAGCTGGAAATACCAGAAGTGAAACAGTTTGGCTCTTTTATCTGAAATCGAAGCACGCATGACTACAGCAGAAACCACAGGCAAACCCCCGAGGCCAGTGCTAACTGATCTCCAGTTTCAACATCTGTCTCAAACATGCCAGCAATGGAGGTGTCTTACACCTGCCCCGCACGGACACAGGGCAGTCTTGGGGGCTGGGGGGAGAAGGGGTGACCCAAGGGAATGGCAGAATCCCACTGCTAGCCCACGTGGTCATGATGAAGATGGTGATGATGAAACTCTTTTGCATGCAGGGAAGGGGACTCTGCTATAAACATTCCCTGGGATCTCCACTAATGCAACCACTGTAGGCCTCCCTCTGTATGCAACCTCCAAACCCTGCATGGCTTTTCTAAAGCAGGATTTGCACTCCAAGGAGTTTGCTCCTTCATTTCTGCAARCCCTCCCTGCTGCACTGAGTGATCAGGCTACTCCTAATTTTATCTGAAATTTTTAACTGAAAWAAAGCTTCTTGCTGTTAGGAACTGCTGGGGTGTGAAACCACTCTGTGTAAAACTGGTTCCCCGTGGTGTCACATCATCTGCCCCTATCCAGGCCAGCCTATACGGACCTGCCACAGTGACACTGAGGGTGACCATCATCAGCCCCAACCACAGGATGGGTTGCAAGTGTAGGAGAACCAGTGGGGCTGAGTGCCCAGGTTGTCTGCCCTGGAGCCCAAAGTGTGGATGCTTCTCCCTATATGGGATCTTGCTTGACCTGCGACCAAATGTCACCTCACTTGTCCTCACACACGGAGCACACAGGCAATGCTCATCTCAAGAGGCACCCTCACCTGGAGCACGTGTTAACAGCTATCCTTTAGGAGAGCTTTTGTGGAGAGAGGAAGAGCCCTCCAGCAGTGGGAGACAGGAACACCAGCAACCCAGCATTTACATCAGGCTCTCAGAGGAGATGAATGAATTTGGTGAGGCTGACAAAAAGTTCTGAGGGCAGATTTAAATTCAGAGTGAAACCAGGAATGCCTGGCTCATCTGCTTTGTAACTTTGAGGAGCCTTSAAAGTGCCAGTTTTCAAGTGGATTTATGTAATTTTCAATGGGAAAAGGAATTTTTTAAAAAGATGCTGCAGTGTGGGGCCAAAAAATCTTATCTCTGATCTATATAAAACAATCTCTAACACTACTCTTCCTACCTCCCACTTTTTCTTTCCAACAAGAAAGATGGAAAAAGAAGCAAGAGAAAGAGGTAAAACATGATGACTTTTTTTTCAAACTAAAGAAAACTTGATGTCACTGAAAATATTTGAACATAAATAAATACAAATTAGCCAACAATCAAGCAACTAATTTTATTTTAAATGAAACACCACTAAGATTTTATATAACAGAAGATAGCAAAAAATTGGTGAATGCCTTAAATTTGGGGGGGGGGGGGCTTTGGTTTTTTCCCCCCTTAACTCAGTGGATACAGTGGATCCTCTCTGAGGGAGAGCTGATACCAGATGGCATTTGCAGCTGATCTGTGCAATTAATGAGACAGATGTAAAACTGCTCTCCTCAAAATTTGCTGCAATGCCGTATGCTTTGGCCACTGAAACTGTTCTTGCACTGTGATACCAACTAATACCAAGTGCCCTAAGCCCTGAGCTAATTTTGATTTTCCTTTGAAACTAAGTGTTGAAATATAAAATGTCCATGTGAAAGAAAATGTTCCTGGCAAGCCCTCAACTGAAACATAAATAATCTAAAAACTGTACTTAATTTGAAACCCTGTTGTTTTGAAGGGTGTTTTGCAAAAGTGCAGTACTTGTGGCTGCTATTAAAAGCCAGTGAGTACTGCCATGATCCCAGCCCACACGTTGGCCAATTGCCATGGAGTGCTGTGGCATGGCTGGAGATCTGCAGAGGCAGAGATCGGGCAGGCATCAGGAAACCCAAGGCACTACTGTCAGAGCAGCTTAATCTGAATTTGTTTGCAAATGGAATTAAAAAAAAAAAGAAAAGAGAAAAAAGAAATCAAATCTTCTGCTGGTTTAACAATGCTACAAGTCACATGGGTGGTAAAGTAYTTTTTCCAGCCAAGTAGGCTGCATGGATTAGATGGGATTCACTATGGTTTTGTTGAGCCCCCACTGCTTTCCTTTCTATCTATAAAAGAATTTCAGTGGAGGGGAGGGGGGGGAGGAAAAAAATATTTATTAAAAGTATGCTTTCACTGAGAAGCCAGAGAAACTGAGTTAACTGTTGAGTAAAGCTGCTAAAGGCAGTGAAGGCCAGCAGTGACCAGTGCTTTCAGCAGGAGCCAGCTCTGGCTGACAAATGTGTCCCGGGCACATGGCACCAACACTGAATTTGGCACTGGGAAAAAATGTGGCCATGAGATTCTGCTGTCAGCAAATTTGTTGATGTTCCCGTGGCTTCAGGMGGGCAAACAAATGGTGTCCTGGATAGGGCAAGAGGAATGTAACTCACTGGGCAGAGATGGGGTCTCAGCCCTGCGGACAACGGCCTCCACCAGGAGCTGCAGAGCTGCTGCTCACGGTTCTCCTGAACCTGGGGAGCAGTTCTGACCTTGCATCAAAAGAAACCACAAAAGGCAAGGCCAGAAAAGGGAGGCTCAAGCACCTGCAGAATCACTCTGTGCTGAGAAGCAGCAAGGAGAGCTTCCCCCAGAGCCCCATGCAGGCCCTGGGACACTCATCCCAGGGGGACCAAGTGTCTTCAGGAGCTCTGCACTTATCTCTCTGCAAAAGGCAGCACGGAAACACATGGGGAGTGGTTTGGATATTTTTGGATAATTTCAGCGGTGTTTACTGTCATGTGAAAATGTCCCCTAGGACTCAGCCAAAGACCAGCAGGGATGGGCACCCACTGCATGGTGAGACACCTATCTCTGGCCATTGGTGACATGGATTTAAATAAAGGAGAAGACAACAAAATATGCAAAAAAAAAATCAAAAGCCAAATTCAGAAGCTAATCAATGGCCTTGCTGTCCCTATAATAAGCTATTAAACCCCTCCTTTAAAAAAGTGGTTTTTGAGGTGTTGAAAAAGTTCTACATAAACACTAAGTCTGTGAGTCAACTTGTGTTTAAACATTTAACATTTCAATGTTACTATAGAATTGTTTAATTCTAAAAATGTCAAGTGACAGGAATATAGCTGCCCATATCAGAGATTTAATAATAAAAATTAGAATAAATACTGACTAAATAAAAACCTAATTTACAAATACTTAAAAATACTGCTCTTGGAATTCATCCACCTACATATATATAAAAAAATAGGGCTATTTATGATTCATTCAATAGGATTATTCCCTTGCTTCCTGTTTCCTAATAAAGCAATCAACCTTCGATCAAAATAAGCATTATGGCCAAGATTGTTACTAATTGCAYTTGCAAGAGCTATGCCAATTTCAGCCACCCAAGAATCCAGCAGGGCCATCAATGTCATTAGCTTTTCATTAGCCCTTGTGAAGTGAGATTTTTTTAAAAGACTTAACTCCCAGAGCCATGTGATTAGAAGATATATTGACATTTTCATTTTAATAGCATGTTTGCAGAAGAAAGCTTTAAAATACTATGCACGTGAATTAAAAATGCTCAAAAAAATCAGAAAAAAAGTCAAAAGTGCACTCAGGTGACACTGTTATTATTTTAATCTGATTAACTTTAAGCCTCATGGCTGTCAAGGCCTGATTCATCACTTTTCCATGGTAATTCCCAACTAATCTGTCTGTTCTATGTGAAAACCTGCCCTCATGGACAAGATATGCACAGAGGAAAAATATGATCTGTTCTGTTTGAGATAGGGCCACAAGCTATGAGGATTTAGCTTCTACATCTGCATGTATGTAGTTGAATATTAATGGAAAGGGCACTTCTTTAATAAGGGAGGAACCTAAGTGTATATCATGTTTCAAAATGCATTTTGACAGTGCTGTCAACCTCACCCTGAAACTATAGAGGACAAATGCAGGACTGCAACAGCTAGAGYTCCTGTGGGTGAAATGGTCCACAAAACCCTGGAGATGGAGCTCTCCAACTTCTCTTGCCTTTCAGTGAGATTTGGGAATGTCTGTGTGTGTCCCTTCAAAAGGCCAAGGTACTAATCCTACTCTAGTGCTGCGAGCAAAAAACTATGAAAAATACATAAACACTGGCAATTTGCACTGGAATGAAAATAAAAGTAGTCTGAAAAAAAGGATGGAATAAATTCTCAAATCAATGACATTTCAGACCCTAGATAATGGTGTAGTTGTCTTAGCTGTAATCTCAACTCAAATGGATTAGCACACTCTAGGAAATGTGTTTGCTGCCCTGTTAATCAAGACAGAGTAAACAGTACAACCCCGGCAAACCCTCACTGCTCTAGATTAAAGCCCAAATCAACAACGTGCTTATTTTTTCTGGCAATTATGGGAAATCTTGCTCTGTTTTATCACTTAGATGTTAGCTGATTGGGTCTGCAGAACTTTGCTCACACGCTGGGCGGCAGTGCCCACCACCACTGCCACCAACACCATCGTACCTGACTCTGCCACATCAGCAATGTTCACCCCTTGCTCTTGTGCCATGAAGCCCAGGACGGAAAAAATTGCGAAGCCAGACACAAAACTGGTACCACTGTTCAGGCATCCCAGCAGCAAACAGTCCCTAAGTCACACATATGTCATGGAGCAAGTTAATTAAAAAAAAATTAACCCATTGTCCCTACTTTATTTATATCATTTAGCTAAAACACTAAACCCCCTTGGATGGAAACTTGCCTATAGCAGTTGTATTTGTACTTGTTGTAGCTCCCCAGGGAAATCATTGCTCCTAAGCAGATTGCATATGAGAAGAAGATTTGTGTCCCTGCATCTATCCAGACCTAAAGGGAAAGACAGAAATACTGTTATTATCAGCACTGTTGCATTGCAACACTCAACACAAACACACAGTTCAAAGTTAGCAAAATCAACAAAACAATTGTTTCCATTGAGGGTGAGAGCTAAAGGACTGGGGAAACAGGGGAAGAGAACAACACATTTGCAAGTTTGGCTTTCAGAAGAAAAAGAAAATTGTTAGCATCAGAACCCAGAAGAACATAATCTCTACAACAGTTCCTGTTTCCCCTCCCCAGAGATGCTCAATATTTCTACTTTCTTAGTCATTCAGCTGATCCTTCCTGTTGGCGCAACAATAAACGTGTTTCAGTGCAATAGGAAATGCAGAAGTATTTATAACATTGCTCATTTCTCTTGTAACTCATTTCAGTTAAGAGTCAGCCGACAGATTCCTTAAACTGAGGATGTGAAAAGCTTGAGAAACAGGTTTGTGTATTTGGTTTGTTTATTTTTCTAGCTTTCTGGTTGCTTTTGTACCTGTTCAAATGCAAGATAAAAAGCCATAGGGGTGGGGGAAAAACAAGCAAAATACAATGAACTTTTTAAGATATATATCTGATCTTGGTCTCATGATTCTTTGTCCTGATTACATTAAAAAAAAAACACATACAGAGTGAAATAACCTTACACTATGATCTTCTTGGCTAGTAAATACATAGCAAGCTATCAAAACACATCCTCTGAATCCCATCTGTTCTCTTCTTTCTGCGAATCCAAGTCTGCTAACACCAGTGGAAACCACCAAGGAGTCAGAGAAAGTGAGAATGCAGACTGAGGACCATTACCTCCTCCCTCCCACCATCACTTCCCAGCACCTTGCTGACTACTGTCTCCTCGGAGTGATGCTGCTGCTAGACCGTGGGCGGGAGCCGGCCAGCTCACATGAACCTCTCCTACATTATCTGCTGACTCGCTGCTTAGGAATAACAGTAGATCATAAAAATTATGTGATGGAGTCTCGTAAAAGAAGATCAATTCATAAAATATGATGTCTCCTKTGAAAAAGATGTCTTGCAAAAGAGGCCAAGACTAGAGAATGAACCAAATTTTCACAATGTTTCTTTCAATTACACCTTTCCTACTTCAGTTCTTTAGTGATCACTGGAGTTTTATTTTAACCAAATACTCACTAAAAAGAAATAGCAAAGACAGACGTTATTTCCTATCACTATGACCAACATTTTATTATCCATGTTTTTCTTTTTTCAGGAGGGAATGTTGTGGGTTTTTTCATTTCTCATGAGAACGCTATTGGCTGAAATTATGCTGATCTGCTCAAGTGTCCTACACTTGCACTCTGTGAGCACAGACAGGAATTTCTATCAATACAGAAAGAGTAAGCCTGTTTCTCACTAGCCAGGGCTAAGCAAACAGTAGTTCTTGTGCCTCAGAAAGCATTTTCTCCACCTTTGCATGGGTTTTCATTCTTCTATAATTTCATTCACTTCTCTCCAATCTCCTCCTATCTAGCAGTGGGAGGTAGGTGACACTGGTACTCACAGTTGTCGCTTGTTGTTCCATCTGTGAAGCTCACATGTCTCTCCTTTGAAACTAAAGACTATCCTCATTAAAAAATGCATCTCCCTTACCTTACCAACAAGAAAGCTGAGATTGTATAACGGGACAGAGTCTACAGCCTCAGAGTCCTTTGACACAAAAAAAAATACACACGCATACACGCACATACATACACACGGAAAGATGCATTAACACATTTGACAGTGACCTTCTCAAGCAGATCTCTGGAAAATATAACCCAGCATTAAAGTTCACACTATATTTGGACCTCTAAAGTCTGTGGAAAAAAAACCTGGTTGCCATGACATCAGCACCATCACCCTCCACCACCCCCCTTTGCACAGGAAGTCATCCCACTCCCCACTCTTGGTTCTGTACCTGTGGGTCAGATAACCGTGAGATATCAGGGTAAAGATAAAACTTGATGCCTTCTGCAGCTCCAGGCAGGGTCACGCCACGGATGAGTAGAACAATGAGCATGACAAATGGGAATGTGGCAGTGATGTACACTACCTGGAAATAAGAAAAGATAAAAGGTGTGTTTAGTCTGAGGCAGCCAAAACTCCAGAACCAAGAGAGGTCTAACAATGGGAATTCAAAGCCTCCTCATAACTAAAAAGGGCCTAACCTGAGTTTCTGTGTCTAATTCTAGTGTAATGGCCTTGAACACCTTATTGCCTTATGTCTGAAGGCAGTGCATGAAACCCTCCAGAGGCCCCAGCCAAATGTCACATCACTCAGACATGGTTTTATTCAACTCATGACTTTTGTTCAAATTCTGCCTTTGCCCTGTTTGTCCTCCTCACATGACAAGTGCACCTCTGCCAGGGAAGTGAAAAGGTTTCCTCACTGAGGGCCCTGAAACATTATTACCTCATTCTTTACTGGAACTTTAAAACTCACAAAGTGCAAACTGTTTCGCAAGCTCTGCTGCTACCTCTGACCTTGCTGTGCAGCCCCACTACTGCTCCCACGGCCAGCTTCACCAGGGACTGTGTTCAGAGATGAAGGCAATTTAGTCTGTGCTCCCATGTCTCCCTTCCCATCTTGAACCCATGAAGCCCTTCAGGTTGGCATCAGCTTCAACATGGTAATTTCCAGTCCTATAACTTCATTCTTGCCTTTGCTGCCTATTCAGCAACATCATTATTGGAAACTAAGGCTCTATTCATCCAGTTTGAAAATATGTCTTCATTATCTTTAACCTCTATTCCCACTCTCTTTGAATAACAGCCTACTTCTTCTCTTCTAGTTATCTCCTCATTCATTTGATGAAAGAGCCCTTTGCTTTCATCTCCAGCACGAGGGTTAATTGAGCTTGCATTTGGACAGTTCTATCTTTAGACCCACACTTTTTGACCTYTAACATTTTGCTTTCTTTGCTCATCAGTGCTTGCTCTCATTTTTTATATAACTGCTGTGCTACAGTCAAGAATCACTTCTGTCCAAGAAAGGGCATTTTTCCTGGAGTCAGATGATTCCCCCAGGTAATTACAGTTTGCTGCCATGACTTGAAATGTATTTTTGTTTTCCAGAATTTGTTTAACCACTGCAAAGCTCCCAGAATGCTCCATTTTTCTTCTTAAGTGTGTCCTCTGAGAATAATGAGGAAAACTCAAAGCCTGCATTGCCATAATAATTCACAGAGTGGGGGTGATTTCATAGAATGAAAGGAAATCTTTTCATACATGKCCTTTTAAATTCTCTCTTTGAATTTTCTGTATATTTTCCACTGACAAGTAACATGTATTGCACATTAGCCTAGTTTCACCAAAAACAGAAGGATAAAAGATGGATTTCTGCACTTTCTTATTTTTTTAGCATAAGCCAGGTCTGTGAATAATCAAAGTTTTCTTACAAAAATTRTATGCTTTGCCTTATTTTCAGGAGCTGAATAAACAAAAACTCACAGAGAAGTTTTGCACTGCAGGTAGGGATTCTCTCACAATACTGCAGGAATTTTTAAGATCAAGTACATTATCTAAAGCTTAAGCATAACCAGTATTTTTCATCATGCTTTCATGTTTATTTGTCCAATGCTTTACTAAAAGATTTTAAAAYGACATCTTTCTCCGTTCCCCCACCCTGCTCTCCAAAGAGCCATTAACACGCTGGAAAGCAGGGAAGTGCTATAAACAACCCTCTCCTAAAGTAAACTAGACTTCTCAAATAATTCAAATCCTCCATTAGAGTTTACAATTTACTTTTGTTTGACCCCAAAGTTAATGGAGTCAACCGGAGACTTTTCAATGGTTTTGTTGGTCTTTGGCTCCACACCCTCACGAGAGCAGGGAGTGAATTCCTACCCACTGCCCTGTTTTAGACATGAAAAGGATTTTCACGGATTTTGCAGAATTTGCAGATTTTTAGACAACTGATTTTAACAGACCTGTTATCTCCATGGGGAGTGGAAATAGTACCAGAGGGAGCCTGGAATGCCTCTCTGTGCTACYGGAGCCTTTACTGAGCAGACACCAGGGTTGCCAGTGGTGCTGCAGAAATGTGCACTTCCACCCTGCTGCTGCAGGAGATTTACTGCATCCACCTTYACTGCAAAACCTGCACAATCACCTCACTGAGTCACATCAATCAGAGGGAACAGAGAAACAAGCATTTTTGTCAATGTGTGYGGAAGCTGCTCTTCAGAGGAAAGGTGGCGGGAATCCAGGGCAAGACACCAGCCTTTTAATGAGGCTCTTTGGTAAAAATCACAGAAAGCAAGGCAGAAACTGCAGTAAAGCAAGTGCTTTAGTCGACAGTGAAACTGATGAGGTCTGGCTTGCTACAAAATTTTGTCTCCTGCAACTGCAAGTAAAACTGCTAAATGATGCTCTCTCTGCAATTAGAATTTCTCCCTGATTTCTTTGGGGACTTATACAAGATGAGCTCACACTGTGGCCTACATCTTAGGAAGAGCACACATGGGGTCATTCCTTTCCACCAAGCTGAGGAGAAATGTGGGGAACTTAGTACCTTGAGATCCTTCTTCCTCTGTTAGATTTATCTAAACATTGCCCCAAGCAACAACTTTGAAAACTAAGAATTACACAAACAATGACTTCAAAACTCATGAAAATAAGTACAAAAACACTACTGAACACAAGGGGCTATAATATGCTTCACACTGTGTGACCAAGACTTCCACTGGAGCAGGATRTTCAGGAGAGATGCGATGATTATCCTTTACAGGAAAGCCTAGTTTTGAAGAGCATGTGATGGGACTAAACCCAGAAGCTATCCAGGATCTTTGCTAGTGACAATGCTCCTGAACAAGTGCCTAAGCTCAGTCTCGTGTGTCCACACAGAGCTCTTCCGTAAGTGAGCGTCATTTCAGAAATGCTCTGCATCCACCACTGCCTTAAAACATCCCTACCACAGCTATGGCAACATCCATCCTGCTGCAGTGGGATGAACGGGACAGGAGTGAGGACAYGGCACCACACATCACAAGCCTGAGACTTCCTGCACTCATGACATCAGTGGGATGCTCATCCTCTGAGAGCTGAAGGGGTGCTCAATCCATGCTTGGATCTGCTTCTTGGTGCCCTTCCAGTAATGSCTACTTGACTCACAAGCATTTTGGGCACTGATAATGACTTTCAAAAGTCAGTTGAGTATGATTTCTTCTCTTACTCAGTGTAAAAATACAGTTTTTCCAGGAAATGGTAAATATCTTTGAGAACAACATTACTTAGTATTCCTAACATCTGCTAACTGCAACGTCTATAGAATGGGTAAAAGAGCACTTACTTTCCCAGTGGATTTGACTCCTTTCCAAATGCAGAAGAAACATATCACCCAGACGAGGAGGAGACACAGTGCTAGATCCCATTTGATAATACCAATGTCTTCAATTCCCGAGGACAAGCTCAGCACATTGCGCCTGAATATTTGAAAGGAAACAAAACAAGAGAGAGATGCAGGAGCTCAKTTGATACAGACTGTGTTTCTGATGGCTGAGAATACACGATGGTGTGCAGGGCAGCTRAAGCACAGGCAGATCTCTGCACTCAAAACACGTCCTAAGTCCATGGYTTATGCGATCAAAGCTGTGCTTTGCAACCCTACATCTCCCCTATGTCTGTGRCACTCCTTAATTCAATATACGGCACAACATTTTAAATATTTAAGCTCTTTTTAGCAGCCCRTGACCACCACAATATGAGATTTAAAAGTATTTGCTCCCTTGAAGATCCAAGACCAACTTGCCCCAGCGAAGCCACTGGGCAGCAGCRTACACCATGTCTCCATCACGGACAGCTGACCTGCATCCCCACGTTTCTCCTCCTATTCAGTTATTTTGCAAGGCTGCCTCAAGGAGGAAAGGGAAAAAAGCAGTGCAGGGAAGTGTCAGGTCATGCAGCTTTGCAGAGTGAAGGCTGGAGCCTTTATCTGTTCTCCCCATGGGCCCCCCCAGGCAAACACTGCCCAGGTGCTGCCACTTGCCCTCGGTASCCCTGGCACCAGGGTCTCACTTAGCTAACACCAGGTTATTTGGGAAACTTTATTTACTCACTTAGCTTAATAAATAAAAAGTAATTCCTGAGCTATGTCTTAAGGGAGGATCATCTGACCRTTACAAGACTGATCCACAGGGGAAACATTCATTAAGGCTTTTCTCTTTTCAACATTCCCATGGCTTATCATTAAATACTGAATTTTGAATGTAAGCTATTTTAAAAATTATTTCATGCAACATACACTGTCCTCACACACTGCACAGACCTTGTCATATCCAACACTTCATTTGTCAAATATGCAAAAGAACAAACTGTTTCTTACTGTTCACTGAGCTAAAACTCCTCTGCAAACGAACCCAGTAAACTCTGAAGAGTTTCTGCAAGTATTTTTCAGTCAAGGAAAAGTTTGACCTCAATTACAACAGAAATGCCTTGCCCCAARACTATAGAAGTGAACTTGCTACCTTACAAATTATTAGTTAAATTTTATTTTCAGGCTATAAAAGTCAGGCACTTTCCTTCACCAGAGTTGGGGAGAGCAGAGCCCAGAGCAGTTTGGGTGCTGCACTGGGTCAGGTCCGTGCATGTGGTATGCACAGCTTAGTGTGGGGATYCAGTATAAGGCAAACCACTGTGGTTTGGTTTCCCCTGAATGATTTTTTATTTTTTTTTTTTGCTATTACCATGGAAATAATAGTGAATGAAATCCCTGACGGAAAATTTGCAATTAGTTTTTGGATCGACCAGTTTAATAGGACTCAAGCCGTCGTCCATCTGTTTTTGCATCTCTGTTTGCCAAACTCACTTGGATTACCTGCRTGACCGTGTTCTCACACCAAATGCTTTATTCTCTCTGAACGTGTGTGTATTTTGTTACAGAAAAGGACTAATGGCACCAGACAGGGTAAGTCTGCCCTAATCAGCACAGCTATTCAACAGTTATGAGAAAACCCTCAGTAATGAATATTTGGCATAAAGTTTCAGTCCTGCTTCACCTGAGCCTAAAGAGACAAAGGAAAAACCYGCTGTGCAGATACAAAAGAAGAAAATACATTTATAAGATGACAAAGTTTAGCTGAAACCCTCTGTGCCTTTTAAAAAAATAAATGGCAATTCTCTAATCAAAGGGGCAGTTCATATTAAAAAGGCAATCTAGAGAGCTGGCTCTGAGGAAACTGAATAATTAACTGCAAATGCCTTTTGGAATAGGGAACTCTATTAATGCATTCAGCTAAAACTTCTTTTTTTTCTACTGTGGAACTAAAAGCAAGTGGCCATCTCTCCTAGAGTTTGCCCCAGCAATTCTTTCAAGATGTTTTAGAGGACACCCTAGTGGGYTACTGAGAGCCAGATGTCTTACTTTTCTATGGTGAGGCAGCAAGCACAGTATGATGCTTGGTATGATTGGCCTTCTCTGTCCAGGGTTATCCCATCTCACAAAAACTGACTTTCCTCAAGGAATATGCTCAGAATTACCAGGGGAGCTTCAGCACTACAGTTGTTTTGTGAGTTTTGTTGAGCCCAACATATTTTTTATAGAAGCACTCACACTTGTGATACCCTGCAAATTCAGCTTCAGGAAGGAGAATGAGCTGGGCCACGCTGATAACTCTTCAATTCTGTTACATAACCCCCATGCTGCTGAGATTCAGCCAAGCCCACTCAGCTACCTTCACACCACTTTCACACGGAGTTGTTACTCATTCAGATTTATAGTCTTGATGCTGTCATTAACTGTCACTCATTTATAATCAATGGGACAACAGGCTGGGGCTGAGTTTGTTGTAAACAGGAGTTCTTGACCCTTGAACACTAATACGCTCTGGTGCGTGCAATATGGAAATGTAACAGGAGCCGTAACTGGCTCTACAACATAAACAAAAATAAAATGAAGAGAGTTATGCAATCCTTGAGGGATATTCCAGCTCATTAATCAASTGAATGCAGAGAGGACCTTTCAAACCAGGAAAGGTGAAGCAACCTGTCATGTTGGATGGACAAGAATAATTAACATTGAAGTGGTCATACAGAAGAATATTAAAAGGAGAATGTGAAACAATTTCTAAAATGCTCAAGTTTGCTCTCAAAGGCAAAGACAGCTGCTCTAGATTTTGYTTAGTTTTTTGTGTTGCTCCCTTTAGGATTACATGCCATTAGCATGTGATGGTCTTTCTTGGGATTTGGACGAATAAAGTCTGCTGATTACCAAATATTTATAAACACTTGGCCAGCACCAGACAATCAGAGGTTTTGTTCAACCATAATTACTCCACTACACTTATCCCTTATGTATTAATATGTGTGTAAGCCKTTAAGGTTTTGGACTTCAAAATAAAATCTTGAGAAATAAGACCTGAAGCATGTGATGCCAAGAGGTAAGTCTCCTGATATAAAGCCTGATTTTCTTAACCCCCTTTCATTGCTGCTCAAGTAAGCATGTGATTTGCACAAAACATTAATTCAAATGAACTGAAATGTCAGGCTGCACTATACATCCAGCCAGGCTGAGAAGTTCARCGTGAAGAGGTTAATACATCAATGTGGTCAATTATATCTGGGCAGCACTAGTTTTACAAAGCAGTACTGATGAAGACACTATATAAAAGTCCTACAGTAAAAATGGCATTGGGTTTCAGAAACCAAATACTCACAAACCTCTGAATTAAACTGGAATTAATTGTGCCACAAAGCAGATGGATATCTTCAAAGACTAATTATTTACCTGTCCTTTCAATGTCAGTAGCTGGCTGGCTGGCAGCCAGCATTATCTATGGTGGCAAGGTACTTAAAGGTTCTTAAAACTACTTTTAATTTCAGAATTGTAAAGAATAGTAGCATTGCTGGGAAAAAAAATGGGCACATTCAATGCTTGCACCATGTGAAAGCTATGCGACTTTAATTACGACAGTGCTGCGTGATCTCTGCTCTAACTTTAAGACACCAATAGTTATTTATGCAGAGAGAACAGCTATTTTTAATCCTCCTCTAAGTGCCATGACTCCTGAAGGCAGCTTGCTCTGGTAAGGGCAGTTTTGCCCATGATGAAACAGTGAGTTATGGGCAGTATGTCTGTACTAGTAGGATTACAGAGCCAAACCCCTCCCCAGCAAGACTCCAGGGAAGAGTTCAGTTCATGTTGTCTAAATCTGTTGAGGACACCAGTTAAAGTGGCTGCAAAGCAGGGGGAGCTACTCCAGGGGCACTGACTGCTGAGCAACCTTTGCTCCAACTCTGCTACAGGCACAGTGAGGGCACAGCTGAGGATAGGAAAGTGTGTGAGGATCAAGGATTTGTCRTCTAGCCTCAGGCACCTCCTGATTYCATCTACAGGAAGATTTGGCTCAGCTTGCTCGGGTGTTTTCTGACTTGGTTTCTCTTAGAGGGAAGTTAACTAAAAGCTCCATCACTAATGTGGTCCCATGGGGATATCATTCCCCAGCCCATGGCTGCCCTGCCACAGCACCCTTCAGCATGTGCCTGCTGTGCTGTTACCTCAGAGAGCTCTGCTGTTCCCCAGCAGGCTGAAGYCCTTGCTCTTTTACAATCCCTTTCCCAACTACCAGCCCTACTGCCTTCCAGTTCAGTATCTCCAGTCTCCTGAAGTGAATATGCTGCCTGGAGCCCCAAGGAAACATCCTGGCCCACAAAGCTCTGCATTACAGGAGTAGGAGCTTCAGAGCAGCAGGAAAACCCCATGGCCACAACAGGAGCGGCCAAGGTCAAGGCTGGTACAAGAGGACTCCCAGCAAAATTACTGCACAAAAGCCATGATGAACACAGTGGTTTGCAAGTCTGGGGGAGCACCWATTTCAGGGGCAGCACTGCAGACCTCTGCTTCCTTGGGAGGCCTTGAGAAGAGCTTTGAACACACAACCAAACCAGCCACTCATTTGGATTCAAGGCCTTCCATCCCAAGTCATTGTGGGAGAGTCCAAAGGAGTGAGAGCTGCTTCCTCTTCGACTGCAACTTGCCTCTCTATTCCTCAAAAATATCCGAAGATACCATTTAAAAATAATTTTCCAACTTCCTCTATATTTACCAGGGGGAAGTCACCTGGGAAAGCAGCTGCCCCTCAACATGGAAACGCAGAGCTTGTGKTGAAAATGCTGCACTCACAGCCTGCACCCTGTCCCTCACACCAGCCACCAGAGCCTTTTGACAAACTGCCARTCCAAGATTCAATCTGCCCCTTTGTATTTTGGCTCTCATGTATTTTTTTCTAAACCGAATGCATGCCAAATGTCTTCAGCATGAGCRTGATTCCTGCTGGGGCTTTGGCTGATGCTTATTTTTAAAAATAGAGAAGTAGGTACAAGTTGATCAGAGATGAAACTGGACTTTAAACATGGTGAAAAAGCCAAGCAGAGCCAGAAACTGATTCTACTCTTAGGTAGCTATCTGAGCAAGCAAGCAAAGAAAAAAAATTATTAATAAACTATTTATAGATCCTTTGGATTTAAGTTTCTCTACAGGTGTCTTCCTCTGCTGCTATGTTTTGACACTTATATAAACACACAGAGATTTGAGGTCATGCCCGTTCAGAGATCAGTTATGCAATATGATTTAAAACTTGAAAAATAAGAGAGAAATGAGAATAAGAAGCTTAGGACTGATGAAATGCAGGCATCTGGCAAAACAGTCTCCTCAGAGACTGTAGAGAAAAACGTTCCACCAAAGATGACCTGAGAAACCTGGAGTACAGGACAGCATTCACCACCCCTGTCAGATTTATTACTGAAGTCAAAGCCTTAYATCGTTGTCAGACTGAAAAGAGATGTGTTATAGCTTCACTAACTGTACTGCAAATGCTGACAGYTGGGGAAGAGGTTACCACAAAGGTGATGATTTGTCACTGTTTCCACTGTAAATCCCTGCTATCAGGGCATCTGCAGTGACTTGTTTGTGTTCTCCGGCTGCATTCAGAGAATCCAGCCAAGAAGGAAACAAGTTTTCTTCCAAAGAAGAAGCTGTACTGAGCTTTTAGAGYTCCCTGTATGGTCTAAGATAAACACAGTTACACATCTAACACCTTCCTCCACCACTCCCAGACTTACCAGTCAAGACAGGTGAGAACCAGTAGCAAACACAGGTCAAACAACTGACACCCAGAGCGATTTTCTTTTCCTATCTAACACTCCTCTCTAGGCTTCCATAAAATCTCAGGACTGAGCTCTGGCATACCACCGAAAACTCCACRAGGACGCCATGAAGAGGGGGTACTTACTCCCAAAACTCTGTGACAGGAGAGGTGAAGTTAGTGACATTCAGTGATATCCAAAGCGTTTTGTTCTTCCTGAGAGTGTCTTCCAGGCAGGTCGGCGTGTTCCACTTCTGGTGGCAGTGTGCCCATGGCAGGACGGTCTGGAACGACTGGAATAGGTAGTAGAGTCCCCAGGCCAGGATCACAATGTAGTACACGTTCAGAAGGGACACAATCACTATGGAAGCATAACCAATTCCTGCCAAGAAGGGGAGAGAAAAGAAAAACGTGCGGACGTGACAGCTGCTGCACCTTGTGGTCTCCTGGGTTGGTGCCAATCCCTCTGTGTCTTGGACTGGTMTCCTGCCCTACCCAACTGCTGATGGAAACTCAGCTCAACCCCACATCAGCAYAGTCCTGCCACCATCTCTGGCATTCAGGGCTGAGTTTCTGGCTGTGRTTTGCTGACACTGAGGGATGACTGCAGGATGTCCACCCAACTTAACACTAACCCAGCTATTTCAAGTTTTGGTAGGGAGAAGTCAGGGCATCAGGCTTTGCTTGTTTGCTACACCATCTCACTTCCTAGGTACCTATGTGGGCAACCTCAATCTTGCCACACTGTCCCCCAAGCCAACCTTCCTGGCAGCAGCTGGACAGCCCCTGCAGCACTCAGTTATCAACTGGCTGGGTTCAGTCTGTGTGGGGAAAAAAAAAAAAGGACATTTCTTGAATGAGTTAAAAAGGAATCAATGTGAAAGTGGTTATTTCTGTCCCAATTTCACTTGAGCAAAGGAAGCAAGGTATTTGTGGCTCCTATTGTTAACTGGATCGATCTCTGCTCACACAGTTTGTCATTTATGAACCACAGGCAAAAAGACTTCCTTAAAAAATTTAGAATTGTCTCTTATAAGAACCTGTGAGGCTCCCCTTAATACCACTCTGATGGACATCCCAGCACTTGGGATACACCTGCTTCATATTTTATAGCTTAAAACCCTGTTGCAATAGGAGTCTTCATCATCAGAGATTATTTTTATGCCAGATGGAAACAAGCAGAGCAAGTGCTATTTATTCTGTACATCTGCATTTCTTTCAGCATATTCAGCTGGTCACATTAGCTACACTTGCTCTTTATGGATGCCTGGGAGATTGCTATTTAAACAAGGAACATTCCTTCTTCCTCCTCCTCCTCAAAAAAAAAAAAGTTTTCACAAAAGTGGGAGGAGGAGGAGGAAGAAAATCAAGCTAAAGCAGCACAATTACATCAGCTTCAGCAGCATTTTGAGTACTTGGTGGGAGGGTGAGCCTCAGAGAAAACCCCCACTTCTGCTGGGGGTGACATAAGGGGAGAGAGATGCCTGGAACAGCAACAGTGGCAGAGCCAGAGACACACCAGTGTGAAGTGCCCATTCTTTCCAAATGGGATTTGAACAGGGCCACATGTTTAGTGTGGCTATTCCAAATGATTCTGCCTGTGCTGTCCGGCTGTAAAGGGCAATCTACACACAAGACAGGCATTCTCCGCCATTTTTCCAACCTTGTTTCATTTTGCCTTCTAGTTAACTTCCAGAGCAACCTTCACATTGTTCCTGTGAGCATTGAGCAGGCAAAAACCCTTCGATAAAATCAGACCAATATTTGCCAGGACCTGCTCAGTTGTGACCAAAGCCCTGTTCCTGAATCCCACCAAAAAATGCTGCCCAGGTTTTGACTGTATCAGTAGCAGAGGGATGATGCCAATGAAAAGCTTTCACATGGAGGAGGGATTTTGATTTCCAGACCMAAGTAACATTTCAGAGATGGTTTCATTATTGCCATCTAGCCATCCAAGACAACACTTTCTCTGMTACCTGTAAACAAAATGTAAAATTGCCTTTAAAAGGCATAATAAGCAATTTCTTTCTTGGTTATTGGCAGTTTTGCCAGTTAACAAGCTGATAGCATCAAAATCAATAGCTCACTTTGTCCTTCAGACTCTCTGACTTCTACCTTTCCAGGAACCAATATCATACCCTTAATTACTAGTGCAAATAGCTGAATTAATGGGCATGAGGGGAATGGTGCTGCTACACACGGTTTGCAGAGGTGTCTTTTAGCAGTAAASCACAACAAGATGTACTAACCAGTGAAAATAGGGCAGATCTTTTCCCAGCATGTAATTCCACCTTCAGAGGTATACTGTCCTAGCACCACCTCCAGGAAAAACACGGGAAGACCTCCCCCAAACAGGAAAATGAAATAAGGTATAAGAAATGCACCTGTTGAGAAAATACAATAGTACAAAATGAGATGAAGTGAATGAACTTACACAAGATCATCTAAAAAGCGGCAACAGGCACATACAAACAAAGAAACATATTTGATACTTCAATATCAGTATGCAATAATCTTATTCTAGAGTATTTTTGCTCATTTTCTCTGCAAAAAGGATAGGTATAGGCTGAAAAGGACATTTTCTTACCTCTTTAAAGTGAGTATCTGCAATAACAATGGCAGACTGTTAGGCACACAGTTTCACATGGCTCAGACTGCTCTTATTGAAATCCCCTGACCTGAAATCCTACTGGTTTATATTAATAGCATATCTTTTGGTTAAAACTCAGACTGTTATAGCAGAAGTAATAAGCAGGAAAGGTTCAACAGCAGAACATTTGGAATTGCTGGATTTTTTCCCCCCCTAATAAATTTTTAATAAAAACTCTTCAGCGATTAAAACAATCTCTCCTGAAGACTGGTGAGGAAGGCAGAAAACAACGTATGAACATTATTCTCAAAAATCGGATGAAGGCACTGAAAAATAGTGAGCATAGGGCAGACAGATTGATTTCTGAGCAYGGGATAAAAACTCACCTCCGCCATTTTTGTAGCAGAGATACGGGAACCGCCAGACGTTGCCTAAACCAATGAATCCACCCGCCACGGACAGCAGGAAGTCGATCTTGCTYGCCCACTTCTCCCGCTGGGGTGGCTTCCCCTCTGCCTCATCCTCAGGCCGTGTCCCCGGGCTCTTGCCAGGGGAAGGTTTRAGGATGTCCTTGTGGAAATCTTTCAAGCACTGAAGCTTTTCCTTTGTTGCCATATTTCTGCTTTCTACACAGAAAAAGAAAAAAACGGAGGGGTTATTAAACAGTCTTTTCCAGCACAGCTTTCTAACACTGCAAGAACTGTTTAGCCAAACTCATTCCATACACAACAGTGCTGTTTATCAAGCTGAGCTAGGGAGATACATCTGATGGTTTCACTGACCAGGAGAGACAAAGGTCCCCTGACAGTGTGGCCACCTCTGTGCAGCCAGAGGAGTGCAGGACACCGTGACACTGCTCGCTGCTGACCTGCTGCCTGCAGGGAAAGGGTGCCCCAGCAGCGTCCCCGTGCCGGCTCCAGCACGTGGTGCTCTTGTGCAAGTGTGGCAGGCTGCTCCCATGCCCAAAATAAAGTACAAATCACTGCATCTGATTCCTTCTAAAACATTTATGTGAAATACAGGATAGTAAATCTCACCTTTCCAGATAAAACACATTCTTCTACTTCCCAATAACCTGAGTGATCCTGTATCTTTTATTGCCTGCAATTTCCATTCCCTGAAGTACTATAGAGCTTTCAGAAAATGATACATTCATAAAAACTGGAATGGAAAGTCATTTGTTCTAATCAACCTGCAGGAACTGAAGGAATCTTTTCAGTTTATTCCATTTTCATAACTGCGTTGTTTCCCCTTGACATCAATAAAGGGACAAAAATGAACCTTTATATTCAATTATTTTGCTATGCACACCTATGCAATGGAACGGTTTGCTGGGAATGATGCATCCTTAATTAAAAAGTCAGTGGCATGAGTCATATTAAATCATAGCTAGTTTAATAATTTATACATATAATTTATTATCAAAATCATAGATTTTACAAAAATAATAACAGAAGGAATTACTCTAACAAGTATCTTTTCACCCAAGATTTTCTAATGAAAACAATTCAGGAGTAACTTGTAGCTTTTATGTTAACTCAGATCTCCGGCACATATGGCCAATTAAT
The DNA here is from genome assembly GCF_030028575.1 of Malurus melanocephalus. Taxonomy (NCBI): domain Eukaryota; kingdom Metazoa; phylum Chordata; class Aves; order Passeriformes; family Maluridae; genus Malurus; species Malurus melanocephalus. The sequence goes on along the minus strand of NW_026623256.1, from coordinate 2,236,930 downwards.
TCCCCACATAACTCCAGTGCCTTCAGCTGGATCTGACCAGTTATTTTTGCATAGTGTTTTGACACTGAAATTTTCACCAGAACCAGGCAAACCAGCAAGTTTATTCCAGACCACAACCATTCAGTACTTGCACATGTCATTACGAGTGCCCAGTCATAAAACAGTCATACTGCAGATTATCCTGTCTGATAGCTGCCAGCCTCCCCCGTACCTGCGTGCTGGTTTTGATCTCTAACCTGATTGAGCTCGTGGCAGTGACCCGAAGACTGAGCTGACATTAACTCTGCAGGAAGTTTTTAATCCAAACATGATTTTGAGATAGATAGGCATCACTGTACCTGTAAATCTTTCCTTCCACCACGGAAAGTTTCAGAGGGCTACCACTGCCACCAACCACAGCAGCTCCACACTTGCCCCACTGGCACTTTGGTGGCCTTTGCAAAGCAGGCACTGTGACAGCAGCTGCCTATCAGGCCGTGATCTAAAGAGGGACTTTAATCTCCACAATGTTAATCATTATGACTTTCTACTGGATTTTAAACAAGGCCACTGGTGCGTGCAGAGGTGACACGAGCACTGCAATACCTTGTGGTCAACAGCAGAGAGAGCTCACAGAAGGAGAAAATGAGTCACAGGGTGATGAGGGCAGGACATATTCTGCTAAAATATCTCCTGTTGGTCACTGTTGGAGACATGGGATGAGATAAAGCAGCCCATTAATKGAATAAAAATKGTAGGGCCAGCTCTGTAACAGCCTKTAGGCACTTAGCTGCTTTTGGGGCTTAATTCACAATAGCCAATTTGAGTTGTAGTTCCATGGATAGAGATTAATGGAGGTGCTTCTAAAGGATTCACAGCAGCCTTAACTTCTGTGAACATCTGCATCTCACTCCTCGAAGCCCCAAACAGGCACCATCCTGCATAAACCCCTGGAGTCATCCAGAAACAAGAATAAGTGGATACAACTGCTTTTCTTCAAAGAGATACCTACAAGGTGGTTGATGTCCTACTCTCACTGCAACAATGGAGAAAGCTCACTTTTGCTTTCTTTTGCTATTTGTGCTGCTTGAATCCCTATCATTAATCTTGCAGGAGGATGTCATAACCATCAGGCAACAGGCTATTCTGGGCAGAGGAATGGAGGGCATTTGGATCATCTCGTGGAAGCTGTTCTTCACAGGGGTTATTGAAACACTCATCAACAGASRGAGAAAATGTGCAAGAGAGAGTCTMACACCTGATGTTTAGGGTATGCTCTTAYTTTTCTCACAATTTTTCAGTGAAGTGGTGGGACAGCCATAAACCTGCTTAAGAGGGCACAGAGATACATAGATTTATAGATCCCTGAAGGATCAGGTTTGAAATAGGAGCTGAACTGCTCCCCTTGGGGACTGATACTGGAAATACCCCAAAACAGAACACTAGGAACACAGGCTCCCCTTGTGTAAAAAAAACAAGGGGTCCTGCAGCATTAGCCACCTCTAAGATTAAAAACTCTTCAGGATTGCAATTTTTTGCAATCTACTTTTATCTCGTGACACAGAGTCCTTTAATTTTCTGCCAGCTCTAATCCTCTTGCCTGCGGATTTACTTTGACCCAGGTGTTAGTCAGTTCTACCCAGAGTTTGCAAGGCTCACCAGTTGATTGCATTCTGTAAACCCTGACTCTCCCTGGGACAAGGTGATTGCCCTGTGGTTTGTCCCAATTACCCGCACACAAAGTGTGAAATGGTGCCTTTCCAGACTCCTTCTTTGCAACTGAGTGGCACTGCATTATRAAAAGGGATTTCTAATTTGTCTCAAAATACCCCAAATTAATGGTCGTGCTTGAAAACCTAATTAGTGAGCGCAAATTTTGCTTCAGCCTTAGCTGGAGCGTGAAGATGGATCATGATCTCTCCCTCAGTCCATGAACCCTCAAGGTCATTCTTGACTTTGGGGTTATTTCACTGTAGAGGGTTGCAGGAGATGAACAAGCACAACTTTGGTACAAGTCACCATCTCTAAGTAGCAGGGCACAGTACCTATCCAAGGCTTGCACAAAATTAGCAACAGCCCGGCTTTACTGTGTCTAGACTTGCTAAAATCCCAATTGTGTCTGGAGGACCGGCAGCTGTGGCTGGCAGGCACGTACATCCACCAGTACCACAGGAACTGTCGCTAAGCGGCCACCTGGGACTGTGGTCCCAGCCCATGTCACGTTCAAGGGATGTTGGATTTATCCCCCTTTGCTGCCAACCATTGGTGTCCACCCAGCCATTCCCAATTACAGGAACTGTCTACAAAGGCTGCAAGGGTGGGGGGTACGGGCGATTCTCCCTGGTGAAGAAAAGCCAAGAAAAGTAAGTTTGTTTAGTGAAAGGCATTGTCTTTTTCCTTAATGGGGTTGGAGTTTCATTTCCTTTTGTTATGTCCCACTGGGTGAGGTTAAAATGGCTCTTAAGGGAAATAGTCTGACAGAGATGCTGAAACAATATGTTGTCACCGCCCAGGTCARAACCAGAGAATAATAGGTTATTTTTACTGTATCACTTAGTGGGGATGGTATCYGAGATCTAAGTCCATCAGATTCCCCCAAGGAAATATATTGTGAAAAAATGCTSTTACAACCACATAGCCCCAAAAGGAGTGATTCAAGTCTGAGGCGTATATCTGCATCCTGGAGACACACGTCTGCCTTCCAGGAGCCACATCTGACTGTGCGAGTACCCCCTTCAGGAAGCTTYAGAAGGCCCCAGGAAGCTATGGCTTCATCTGATGAACTCAGAATGGATAAATAAAAAGCAGCAGTCAAGCCTGCTATTTATGGTGTGCCCCTAGGCTGAGCCCAGACACGCTGCAAGAGCTGGATCCAAAAGTGAGAGGAGAAGAAACCCAAACTAAGCCAGGCCCAGAACTGCTCTCACATACACTGGTGCAAACCCCTRTGAACTGAGGGTGGAGTAATCGATTGTCAAGTCGATGCTGGTAAAATATGGAAAAATAGAACAAKGGATCAAGCACAGGCACTTTGCACTTCTCAAGCATCAGCTCGCTGGTGCAGCCAGGAGGCCCTTCCACAGGAGAGTCATGGGTCTGTCCCTCACACAAACCTCCTCAGGTGAAATACCCTGCAGTAACCCAGGCTCTCTTGCTGTCCCCCATGACTTGTCTTTGGTGTACAGCTGAAAATATCAAAAGAGCAGCCATAAAAGGAGCACTTTCACAGCCAGCYCAGCTTGGGCCATCCTCTGGGCTACAGCTATCGGATCTTCACACCTACAGCCTGCACCTCAGATAACCCATACCCTTTAGAGGAATACTGCCATTGAAATGTAATCCTTCATAACACGCAAAAACCTGAGGGCTAAAAAAGGGGAAGGCACTGAGGCACTGGACAGAGGGGCAGACACAGATGCAGAGAGCAATGCAGATGAAGGAAGGCCACCAGCACGGCCAGGACCTGCTGGTTGTCAGAACAGACACAACTCCCAACACTGCTGGACCACTGACTTTTTTTGACAGACAACCCATGGATTACACATCTGAAAATACACTGTGTTCAGTTTTTGCTTTGGGATTACAGTAATGATCCAAGCTTCTTACAGCTGGAGACAAGCGATTGACACAGGGCAACATCTTCCAGGAGGAGCCTTGAGAWCAAACCCATCTTGGAAGCCACCTCATTTGATAGTCTATAAAAATCAAATAATTAAAAAAGCGTCTTTCCAAATGCTGATGGAAATGGAAAAACCAAAGTCTGCCTGTACACACAGATATGTGTTTGTAAATATGCCCTCTCTTGTATCTGAACATCAGAAACCGCAGCAAAGCAGATACTTCTTTTTTGGCCAATGTATATAAACTTTGATTGAAGATTCAACATATTGAATTGCTGACTAGAACAGTAACWGAATGTGAGTTTTTTTCTAGCTTCTTCTCTTAGAAAACGAAAAGCAAAGTACACCTTCAGAGTGTCTCTGATGTTGATGGGAATGCTGCTTTAGGAGTGACTCTTTGGCTGTACTGCTCATTTTATGGACTATTTTGGCAGTATGATGCGTACCATCACTACTTCTGCTTTCAAGGACTCGACTCGACTAAGTTCAGCCTGTGCAGATTGTATATCTTGAGCTTCTCAGTGCTCWTTCATCCTTTTCTGCCTCAATGACTTTTGAAAGACATCAGTTTATCACATTATAATTAATTTTTCTAACCCTGTTTAAGCTCACTGCCTCTTTAGACATTGCCATCTCTCTTATTTTCCTGTAATTTTTCATTTTGTATCTTGCAAATTGAAGTCAACCTTCCTTTAAACACAGAGCTTTCCTAGAATTGCCAATCTATTTGTGGGTTGGCTCTTTTAAAAAATTATTATTAYTTTACATTCATATCCATGAATATTTCGAAATTAGATGCCCTGATTGCTGGATCAGAGCTGGTCTTCAAATAAGCAGCTTCCACTTTCATTGAGAGCAATGGAAAAGCTGCTATTGATTTCAACAGTAGTAGGATCAGGTCCCAAATAAAACKGCATTTATTATGTTTGGCTCATTTCCTAGGATTACTTGGAACTTTAAAAGCTGTAATTCTTGATGTTGACAGCTCTCCCTCCCTCCCAGGGCAGTGTGATTAAGGCAATCGATACATGATTAAAATAAACAGCCCCTTGATCAAACTTATGGCTTTAGTACAAGTCTTTGTGATCTGCAGGAGAAAAAGCCCTTATGTTTGGCAGCCCTCGAGGCCACACCAGTGTCCAAAGAGCACCTGACTTCATTTATTGTCCCTAATTCATACCCAAGTTCGTTCTGCTTCACTGAATAAGATACCTATGTTTTCTGAAAAATAATACCTCTCCCTTTATAACACATATTGCCTCTCTTCCTCTTAAAAAGTGCCTCTAAAAATTCCCTGAACTACAGCTTAGTGTTCTGTCTTTAATGCACTCTWCCTTTTCTGAATACTTTTCCCTGGGTTTGGGTTGCTATTTAAACCCTAAAATCCATTTGTCCTTTCTTCTCTCTTGGTTTKCACCCCAACTTTCTCCATCTCCCTTCTCACTTCTTCATGATTTCCTTTTCTTTCACTGTGAGGCTTTTTTTAGTCTTCTAAGATTGACTGGAAGATCTGCTACTAAAAATTTTCTGGGAGCAAAATGAACTTCTTTATAAAGCTGAGGCCTACTCTGAAAGAGAAGCCCAGGGCTTAATGCAATTTCTTTTTCATCAGTTGTGGTCTGGACAAAAGGTATCTTTTTTTCCCTATATTCTTTTTTTTTTTTCTCACTCGTGTTTCCATTCATGCTCTTCAAATGCTTCAAAATAGGCACCATGTCATGGCACTGAACTGTTATAAAATCTTGCATCTTTGCTCAGATTTCAGCAGCAGAAAATCTGCAGTCACATAATACTCTAGATGTTCATTTTGTTCTACTTATTTATGTCAAAGAACAAAGCAGTTACATCTAAACCCAGTAGAGGAGGAAATGAAAAACTCCTTTCCCGTTGTGTGGGGTGGAAAGGAGGAAAATGAATACCCACAAACTCCACTGGGTTTCAGAGGGAGCATGACTTTGACCCTAAAAAGGAGCTGAAGCGAAGATGATGCTTCCCAGCCTGATTCCCCAGGGAGATGGCMCAGGGCAGCRTGCCAGTCAGAAAGGAAGAGCATGGGATGCACAGGAATAGAGGAGTGGTGCACAGAGCCACCCTGGTTATGACCCTATCCTACTGAAATCCCCTGTGGGCACTGTGTCTCCTGTATTCCAGTGAGAAATGAAGTGTCCTGCCTGGAGAGCCATGGTCTGTGCCCTCCTCAGAGAAGAAAGCCCAGGGATGACTGTTACAAAGGCAACCAAGGGGAAGGAGAATATGAAAAGAAGGGTTGGAGGAGGCAGAGAGACWGAGGGGAAACTGTGCATCCTTTGCAGATTGTACTGGTGATTATGTGCAGGAAAACAACCAGTTACAACTTGGGTTTGTTCAAGGGAAGCCAGCTTCTGACCCAGTTTAATGGCTCAGGGTGTGCCAGCTCACAGCCTCCTGACTGTCAACAGGCTGGAAAGAAACACCAGCTTCCCACTGCCATCCCTGCCCTCTGCTCTACCAGCTCTCCCACTGCGAATGTGGAAAATCATTACTGGGAAACACCATCTCTTGAGGCCTTTGTCCTTATGGGAGGCCCCTTAGCAAAATGCATTATATCCATGTGGTGTAGCAAGCTGAGACTTTCCAAGCACGATGGACATGGTTGAAGAAGATTCAACAAGCTGTGCACATCCTCAACTCTTCAAGCTTCTTGCACCCTGCAGTTTGACCAAAGGAACAAGCACTGTTGCATTTTGGCTTTCAATTCTGAAGGTCTGCTGTTGAATGGATTGCAATTCTCTACCAAGTCCTGGTGTCAATTAAATTAGTTCTATTGCCACAAATAAACCACATCAAAATCAATTAAGGGATGCCCTTCATCCTGCTATTAAAAAAAGGCAAACCCCCTAAAGCTCACAAAGCTTATGAATTCGAATGGTCAGTGGTGTGCACTGTGCCCATTGAATTTTCTGCATGTGATTAACAATGTATTGATCCTATGTGACACTTCTRTGAGGCACTTACAACACATGATAATGTCAGACAGCAATTTCCATGCTATGATAACGGAGCACTGCTCCAGTGCAGGCAAGGGAAAGAATAAAGTAGCCATTCAATAAGGCAAATGTACAAGAAAACATACGAATTCATTATTTCAAAGTAATTTCTTTCTTGGGGATAAATTATTTCACTCTCAGCTGTTTTTTCTTTCACACTAATTCTAAGTTAGTTTAGCTTTAAATGGACTGAGTTTATCAGTGCTAATGTCCAGRGCTTTCTTGCAATTGAGCATTTACTGCACTTCCTCATTATGTTTTCTAACTAAGTAAAAAACAGATGGATGTATAAGATTACATGTTTTTTTGAAAAAAAACAAGTAGTTTCTATACCCAACAACAACTTTGACCAGCTGTTGCCATACCTGCCTAGGGCACCTCCACACAAAGCCAGAGTTGTGCCATATTCTGCCTCTATCCATTCATCTTAACTTTAACAATAACTGAGGACAGATTTCTATCACACCTGTGGCAGCTGTTTAAACATGTCGTACAGTACCTTATTCCCACAAATCTAGATCCCCACACCATCAGTGGAAGGGAACGATCCTTTCTACTTCTTTGTTCCTGTGCCCCATCTGTCTAACACCTGATTTTTTTTTTTTTTTTTTCTAGAATACATTAATGGAAGGAAGAGTTGTGCAACACAGCACCGTGGGTGGAAAGCAGCCAGCCAAGCTGTACCAGGAAAACAGCTATTACACGCACGCGATCCGCAGTGTTAGTCCCATTACAGGGCTATAAAATCTGAGCAGGTTACAAAGCCCTGAGGGCTGGGCCATGAGCACTAAAACTTAATGGTGAGAGCAAACTACTTTTGATTTTAGCCTTGACTTCTCCTCCATGCTGGCAGTAAATATCAGCAAAAATATGACTCAGTGACAGAAATGAGCTGTAATTTTTTAAGAAGTGGAGCAACAACCCTTTGCTGCTCAACCAGGGTACTCGGGTGACTGGGGTGCTCGACCAGGGCACCTCTGTTCACAGACCTTCAGCCTGTGTTTAATTTACTGTTGTTGTTTTTTTTCCTTCAGGCAAAAAAAAAAAAAAAAAAAAAGGAACAAAAACTTGAGGCATATGAAGTTTCGCACAGGAAATGAAATCGAAACCACTGACATGGCAATGCAGTAACACAGGGGGGTCTGCAGGGGATGTGAGAAAAGAAGAAGTGGTAAAGCTGGTGACCATGCTCGTGGAGAGCACAACTTTGCAAAACAGGTTGGTGAAATGCAGGCTTTCACACACTCAAAAAAGTGAAGCTCTRTAGACACTATGGTATTTATTTGCTCTCCTGCAGCTGGTGCCAGGTGCTGGCTTGCACGGCCAGACAATGGCATGTTTTGTTTAATCCCAGAACAGCCTTGGCTCTGTCTCCAGCTGCAGCCCTCTCCTCTCAGCTTCCCTGGCTGCCCAGAGCCACTCACTGTGCTCCCGGAGGGCATTTGAGAAGGAAGRCCACTACGTCCAAAATGTCTTGCAATGGGCATTATTTGACCAAAAGTCACTAATTCGATCACTGCCCATCTGCTTTGAAGTTCTGRGTTGCAAGCAGAACCTTTGTATTGACCACTAAGCCACCATGCTTTTAAACACCATGTGATTCAGACTGATTCCCAACCAGAGGAGTATTTTCAGTTCAGTTTTGATTTGGGTCTCTGACATCAGCTTTCACAGACCCTGCAGAGCTGTGCTCGTTTCTGTGTCAAGAGGTACGAAAACCAAACAGCGCCAGAAYAAATACTTCACTTTTCCAGGGAAACTAACACATAAACCACTTCTGCATACCATGGCCTGCAAAGTGCAGAGCACACACCAAGCAGGAACAAAACCCTGAGMCCACACACTACTTGGACAAAAGCCCCACGGAATTCACCCTGGAACTGCTGGATCTGAAGGGAATTTTATTAGAGCAAAGGCTGACTCCAATAAAAGAAACAAGTATCTGCAGCCCCACCTTTACCTTAGGGYCAGTCCCACAGGCTCAAGGTACTTGTTTATTTATTTTTCTGTTGGCTTYTGCAGGTAAACTTCCCCAAAGACAGCCTGACAATATATGAACAGCCTGAGTATTTTTCCCCATCTCCTCTTATCTTTTCAGACAAATGCCAGCTAATGGTTACATTGCAGGTTGATTTTATAGTCCTAGCCTGACTACTGTAAACTGAACTTACTCCTGTTACCAGTTGAGGATTTTTCTCAGTTCAATTTCGCCTCAGCAAACACGCTTACATAAGATACCAATGCGGCACATTAACCTTTAGTATCTAAAGCTGTTTTCATCATGACTACAATTATTTTTCACTTTTTTTTTCATGCAAAAGCTTAGAATGGACAGGTGGGAAATTGTTTGCAGTTCCACTACAAACAACAGGCACCTGACAAACAACTGAGACAGTAACAAAAATACTTCACATACAAACTGATGGTAGAAAGTGAGAGACTTCCTTTGGTTAACTTGTCTGAATTTTTGTAGGTGATCTGTACAAGAGCTACATGAACTTGTGACAGCTTTGCAGAAGGAGAAACCTAGATGATTCAAAGTCAGAGGTACTGCTTTAAATTCCATGTTTGGATACTATCTGCCCATTAAAWTTGACTTGTAATCTGTTGCTTGTGTACTGCACAAAGAGTGGAGGAGAAAGGAACTTCAACCCTACTGAGCAACAGTATCTTCCATTATTATATTCTCTCTGCACGGAACAACTCCTTTTTCAAACTTGAAAGAGCAGTACTCTGCTTCATTTAGGGAGGATCTATGTGAGGAGAGTGTATTGACGTGGTTACAGAAAAGGGAGGGTAGCAATGAAAGCCAGGCTGTCCTGTTAAATCTTGATTTTAGAATCCTGCCTCGTATAAAAGGGGACAACAAAAGCCATTTGGTAGCTCACATTTAGTCTTTCCTCAATTCACTGTGGTAGTCCCATTTGTAAATTTTACTTTTGATAGGGCCTGATGGGAAGTAAGGTGTTTTCATAAGCAATATACTTCTTGCTGTTAAAGGAGAGATGAAAAAAAGCACCTTATCGTGTCAGATTCCAAAGAGCAACCCCATGAAACCTTATGAAATATTCCCACATTTCTTTTTCCCAGCAAGGGAGTTTTTGAGTTTGTTTTTTTTTCCCCTAGAATAGTTACATCATTGTTGAAAATCCCCTAGGCTGATATGGTGAATCTGAGTGTGATCTTGCTTTCTCTCAGCACAATTAAAATAACATTGTTCTGACAAGGGAGTTTTTTGGCTAACATATGGGCTGACCATGAAAATTTGCTACCCGATGGAGCTCGCAGATGCCCCTGTGCACGTCCCAGCTCTCTGGCAGACAGCTGCAGGGCTGGGAGGGCCTTGAGCTGAGGAGCAGATGCTCTGTGCAGCATTAACTCTCTCACGTGGTTACGGCCACATGAGGAAAGCAGCACGTAAGAGCCCAGTGAGGGCAGTTGGTGACTCACTAAATCCTAAGTGCCCCAAAGCTCTCTTCAAGGCTGCTAGAGAATGAGATTTGTCACTGAAAATGGGGGGGAAAAAAAGAATGATATTTACTTTTTAAATACTTATCATCCTGATATAATTATGCATCAAACTCTGCAATTGATAACTTCAGTTGGAACTCACTGAAGATTTGAAGAGAACTCAAGTGAAATCCTGATACAAATTCCAAATAATTTCAGAGATACCCAAATTTCAACTACTAATCTCACCTGAGGCCACCATTTATGTGTTGATATTGCTCCCCCACAAGTAAAACTATTGTCACCTCACTGACCTTCAAGAGGTCACTCCTGCTCTTCTGTAGGTATGAGTGAGAGTGACCATGACAGGGACTGAGGAATTAATGATGTGCACAGCACTGTGGCTGGATCAGAACAGGAACTGGGTGCTAAACAGAACCATAAAGTAATTCAGGTTAGAAGCAATTTCTGGAGGTCACATAGTACTGCCTCCTGCTCAAAGAAGAGCCAATATCAAAATCAGACTGCCTTGCTGATGGCCTCATCTGGTCAAGCTCTGACCAAGCGTGGAGACCGTACAATCCCTGTGCAATTCGTCCCACTGCTTCACTCCGCTCTGAATGAACATTTATTCCATATAAACAATCTGAGTGTCTCTATCATTAAAAGGAAGAAGATGAGGAGGAAAAGGGAGAGGAGGATTAACACAAAATGACAAGATGATACCAAATGGAAGGCTCACCCTTCACTCTTCTGGTGTTGCACACACACAATGCAAGCATTCGGAAAGCAAAAGGTACTGAGGGGGTGTGCGGTGAGTGACAAATGGGTAAGCTCCAGGTTTAGCACAAAATAAGCAACAGTCCCTGGTGGCAGCACATCAGACAATACCCATTTTATTGTCTGAGTAAAACATACTCCTTTAAGAAAACCAAACAAAAAGCCTTACTRAGTGCTTCAGTGCATGCCAAGCAATTATTGCTTTCCACAATGTGTCCTGTGACTCACTGTGCCACAATGAACTGGCATATGGTGCTCATTCAGGGTATATAACTCACACATTAGCTCTGAAGGGCTAATAGTTACTTGGACTGTAGTTAATTTTGGGGGCTTTTATTCCCCTGTGGCAATGCAATAAATGTCATGCTTATTATTGTATCATTATTGTTTTTTAAAAAATTGGTTTTARTGGCAGGCATTAACACCTCAAATCTCTCATATGCAAGGAAAACCAATTCAGACAATCTCTGGCATGCGAAAACACACAAATAGTTGGTAAATACTACCTGTGGTCTTCTGGGTCCAGATTTGACTGATGCCAAGAGCAATCAACTCCTTTTTGGCTGAAAAGGACAGGAGGGCACTCAATACCTTGCAGAAGGCACTCAGTACCTGGCAAAAACCAAGGTTTCTGTGTGCCAGGTCCCCATGAAAGCAAACCTCAAAGCACATGTAACAGAAAAGATTCTCTTCYCTTGCAAGGGAAGGCAACGTCCTARAGAGACACAGAGCCAGCACTCTGTAGGGTGTCAAATACTCTTCTGGGCTGGAAAAGGGGCACTTTCTCTTATCAAAGGAGACATAAAAAGCAACAGAGCATCTGTCTTTCAGTGAGTCTGTCCAAGAGCAGCTGACTAGAAATCCAGTTTTTATCACGAGGAAAATATCAGAAATACTTAAAAGCATGGCCTGAGTAGTGGCAGAAGAAACTGTGTGTAACTACAAGAAAATTCTTCTCAAGATGCCCCAAATGAGCCCAGGCTGTACCACGACTTGTGAGCACAACCAAGAGAACATGGCTTCAGAGTGCTGATAGAGCCTTCCACACCAAGGTGATTTCATGGGGGTAATAATCCTGTAGAGGAAAGATCACTTGACACTTGTATCAACTTGACAAAAGTACACTGAAGCCAGTGCTATTCATTAGCAAAAGTGGATCAGAAAGACGGACGTGGATAATTGGGATTTTGTCCACATAGGGATTCAGAGCTACAGCAGAAGTGCAGCAGGGCTGAAGGTCAGCAGGGCTGATTCCTGAAAAAGGGGGTCTGACTTTTGACATAATTTACACAACGATAAAGCCATAGCAATATTACTGGATTCAACAGAGGTATACTGGAATAAATCAGTTGAGAATTGTATCCTGAATTTGTATGYCTTTGAGCTAACTTCACAGGTATCAAACAAAACTAACATCTCAAATGTGACTTGGAAGGAAAAGCATAAACACTTCAGCCTACAGCTCTACTCCTCCTGATCTCTAAGGAGGCAATTATTCCCTCAGTGGTTTCCTGTATAGCCCAAACGCAATGATTACCAATACAAATATTTTTTCCTGCATTTTTCTTTACAAAACATACATTTGGACTGTGTGGTCTCAGGTGTTTTCTTTAGGGTTTAACACAACAGGTCCTGGACAGTGTTGGGAGAATATGGCTATGACTTTMCCGTGAATGGTGACAGGGAATAAAGACCTGCTCTGCCTCTTTGCTCACCTTGAATGTCCTGAACTGTTTAGCTGGGTTGGAAATAGCTGAAATTGTGCCTGAACCAAGACTCCCAGATCTGACCTGCACTCTTTTATTGCTGCTCAATAGATTCTTTGCTAATKGTCACAATATATTCTCCATCTCCTCAGAAATATTTTTGACATTGAAATATTTGCTGCATGTCACTCAACCACCTTCCTCTAGGAATGTATTTGAGAAAGGGCAAAAGCACATAAAAATTAAGWAGAGGTCAGGCCTTTTTCCAATCAGAAGTCATATCCATTTATGCAGAAATATCAAAGTTTTCATTTCACCCAAGGAGATAAAACCAGTCTTTAGGTAATAACCACCTTCTCCTCAATGCAAAGACCATCCTGCCAGAGAACGAAATGCTGCCCTTGTTCAGATCCCAAATGTTCATTCTATTCTTGGCCAATTCATGACAGTGTTAGCTAGATTTTCATTRGAGAGTATTATTTGTAGCTGCTGTTTTCATGAAGCAACTGTAATAAACAAGGGAGATTTATGTTCCTTTTAAAATTGCTTGAAATAATTAGTGTGGTCAAATTTAGACTCTGAAAAAATCTACTGATTTTCTCTATTTTTTAAATAAATACAGAAGCTACAAAGCAACCTGCCTCCACCAGTCAGGCCTGGGTCAGAATAGTATGCATGCCATACACCAGCCAAAAAGTGTTTCAGAGGAGGAAATAATCTCCAAAAGGTTGTTCTCCAAACAACCTTTTAAAAGTAAACGTTGGTTGTGCTGAATGAAATGTTTTACCAACTCCACTGTGCGTTATTTTTCTCCAGCSTAAACTCAGACAGGACTTTGTTTTATTCCTGTTYTGGTCTGTACAGGTACAAATGAACACCCTGGATGTGGATCACACTGGTGAGCTCAGTGAAAAGCAGTATCAATACCCAGACCCAGATCAGAATTTTGCAACTGCTTCCTGCCTTGATGATTTGTGCTGCATCTAAAAGCTGTGACCCACGTCAGACACTCAGATACCAAACTCAGAGCTTGTGGTTTGCCCTCATCTCTGCATCATTTACTTTTTCCACTCATTGCCCCTCAACCACAGCTTGCTGTATTGACAATCCAGACACTTATTTAGAATAAGTAAACACGGTGCCCTCTCCAACCCAATTTGGCTGTTTCACAGCTGGTGCTGCACTTTAGAGCCTGATCCAACAAACCTGCTTCATGACAGCACCGAACAAACATCCTCTAAAAAGCTTTCCACTCATAGTTGGGGTTTTTTTTGGTTGTTTGCTTGGTCAGTTCTGTGACTCATCAGCCTTACAGTATTTTTCTTGGTCCAGGTGCCACCACCTCAGCTGYTCAAGTTTCCTCAGTGCAGTGAGAAAGACAAGGTGAAATCCCAGGGGACAGGACAGAACTCAGCCTTAACAGCTTGACAAGAGGGGACTAATGTCCAGCAGACATTCAGCTGACTACAACCCCAGGAGAGGTGAGGAAAAGATGATCTGCTGTGGGAAAGACCACATCATGCCATGCATAGAAGAGATACAGAAACGATAACTTATTGTATAATGACGGAAGGTACAAAATGAAGACAAGGAGAAGGYTAAATCTGTCAGTTCTTATGAACTTTTTTAACTAGAGGAAGGAAAAGTTAGGGAAGGTATACAAATAAGAATGATGAAGCTGGGAAAGGAATCTGGACTAACATGCAAAAGACAGCTGTAATAGGTATCAAAATATAAAATTGTAGGTCCTTTTCTCTACATATGGTAAAACAGTAACAATCACTGCATACATGATAAAATCCCAGAGTATTAAAATAAAGGACTACTATTTCAAAATATTCCTGGATAAAATAAGTAAGTGGCATTCAACAGGATGGGATTTAGGGCTAGGAAGTATAAAGCCCTACATCCCAGAAGAGCAGTGACATTGCCTGAGGAGCAGCTAGCAAAGCTGTGAATCCAAGAAGGGCCTAAAGGTGATTGCAGATAAGATTAGCCAAGTAATGGAGTTTTTCTGTGTGATGCTAYTGAGTGATGCAAAAGGGTCAAAGGCTAAGCTATTTCTGGATGTGTACATGGGAAGGGATGATATGGAAATCTAAAGCATAATACTATGTCAAAACAGCCACAGTGAACAAATTAGGAGCTGCCCAAGCCTCCACAGATTAGAAAGGAGATAGAGAAATTAAAGGAAATACAAATAAGGACAATAAAAGTGATCTAAGGAGAGAGTAAGAGAGCTAAAATTAATATGTTCTATAAATGAGAAGACTCCTGGGCTGAGATCCAGCTATAAATACCTTCCAGGTACTGTGTGTAGAAGAAGGTAATTAATCTAGCTCAAAAGATAGTAGGACAAGAAGCAATTGCTTGAATTTAGGAAKGGAAAAATTCAGGATATATAATAAGAACAAGTTGTTTGAAGAGACACATCTTCTCAACAAGGCAGATTCCCAAGGTGAGAGCTAAGGCACACTTACAGTATGCAGTCCAGAACAGATTGTATAAGGATGGGCTCTGAGAAATTTTGCCATCACAACTTTCTACTGTCCAAAAAGATCACCGCAGTCCAACTTACTGATCTTTTAGTCTCATTCTTTATGGGCTATCTTATATATAATATATATATATATAGGGTATCTTACATGTAATAGCTTCTCTATTTAAAAAATCCCCAAAGCACACCCAACTGATATGTCCAGGTAGTGACAATAATTCCACATCTCAGAGCTCAGAGCTGGGGGTGTGCAGCACTCCAGGGTGCATGGCAGRTAAGGGCAAACCTCCCTGCCTCTCTTCTAGCTCTGCAGTGGTGTGGGCAATGCGAGTCTGGTGCTGGGCATGAGAGTGTCAGCAAGAACAAAGTGCTGACCCAGACTTCAGATTATTCTCAGTATCTCAACATTGAGGTCAAAGGACAGAGTAGGAACTATCCCTTGTGATACTCATGGTCTTCCCTCAGCCTTSTGTTAAGATATTCATATAAGCATGGAAGCTTTCAATGTCACTGCAYAAATTATGTACTTTGATTTATGATTAGCTGAAAACCAATGCTAGCAGTACTTAACAACTCTCAGGAGCTCTAAATATAAAATAAAGAAGAAAATAAAATAAAATCCCCAAAACATTTGCAACAGACCTTACAATTTTCAATGACAAAGGGGTACACACAAATGTGAGGAATATAAAACCCARGTACCCTTAATACCCTCCCTTAAACAAATCCCATCCCAACTGCACTCACCAATCGGGACTTCTGTCCCCTCCTCAATGTAGATGGGCAGTGGTGATTCCTCCATAGGATGAGGCACTGATGGAAAGTAATGAATTGTGGTAGTATTTGTCGCAAAGTGACTACAATAAGATGGTCCCTTTCTTAGCATTACAACTACATAAGGCTGGTTGCTATCACAAAGAGCCCTTTYTCAAAGTGGTCACCTCCTGTCACAGAGAACAGCCCAAGTCATGGTCCGAGGGATTGATCCCCACTGAGCATTCACTGCCACAGGAGTCAACCCCCTCTGAATGGGGCCTGGGAGAGACCTCTATCCTGGATGCTTCACCATCCTGCCTTTCACTATAACCTCACTACTCCCATCCCTGGAGCTCAACTCTCCTTTGGAAACTCACACTGTTGTAGAAGCCAAGGGAAGCCAATGCACAGACAGGCACAAATAGAATTATYGAGTCAAAGTCATAATATTTCATGCACAGAACCAGAGGAGAGAGGCTCTGGTGCTCAAAGCTTGCCGTTAGCTGTTGAAAAGCCACAGCAGGTGATGGAAGGCTGCACTGCAAATGGCCTCTGGACCACTGGTGTTTCATTACTCCTTTTAGAGTGCATGTATTGGACTTAGGAATTCTTCTTTGGGATACTGCAATCTCCAAGCAAAGCTTACTAGATATGCACTCCGTGGTTATTCTGCAGTTTTCAGACACCRTACAGTCATTGCTGTAGGGTGGTCTGTTTGGGTTCTTCTCTGTTTGGGAGCTTCTTCCCTTAAAGATGTTTTTGCTGCACCATTTCCCATTTATAATCTCTGGGAAGCATATGCTTCACAGGATTTTCAAGCGATTTGAATTTTTTACTCTAGAATGAAATAACAATGAGCTACAAATGCTGAAAATATTCATACTAAAAAACCTTCTGGATTATGTCCTTCTCTGTTACCTTTTAAAAATTACGATGTACCTTCTCAAAGATACAAACACTTAACCTAATCTCAGCTAGGATTCCCAGCAGCAGGGACGGAGGATTCTTTAATCCTTTGTGGGGCTATCCTTCTCTTATTACTGGATTCTTTTGGTTTTGTTTTTGTCTTTTTTTTTTTTTTTTTTTTTTTTTTTTTTTTTTTTTTTGTTTTTTTTTTTTTTTTTTTTTTTTTTTTTTTTTTTTTTTTTTTTTAAGATTCATATCCATAAAACCAGCCAAAGAACACTCGTGGTTTAAAGCTATTAAATGAAGCATCTAACAATGTTTCTGCTAGCAACACAACCAGAATAAAGAGTGCTTTCAACAGATGCTTGACTAGCAACGGGCATAATGTAAACCCCACGCTGGTGCTTTGCAGGATGCAAAGGSCTGCCAGCTCCTGCCTTTCCACCAGCCCACCCCTCGCTCACGTGGAAGATGAAGGGAAGCACAGGGGAGAGGAAGAGCAGAACACGGTTGCCTACAGAACTACTGTACAAGCCACAGAAATCATGGTCTACCGGGACGCCTTGCGCAAGCCACTTTTATCTAGAAGCTGAACTAACATTCCAGCTCAACAATAGCAAAAAAACATTTGTTACCACACGGCGTTTTGCTACATATTAACCAGCAAGTTGCTACGCAAGCATAATGGAGTGCTGCAATTCCGAGATACATGTTGTTAAAAAAAAAAAAAAAAAAAAATTGACTTATGGGAAATCAGCCTGAGGTGAGTGCTCGTGGGCTTGCCATGCCACAGTACACAGTACATGCTTGGAAGTTATGCAAAGCGAGCCCTGCATTGGGAACAATGCAGTCATTTTCCTTGCTAAGCTAATTTTGCATAAAGGCAATGAGAGTCTTCATCTATGCACCCCTTTAAAATATTAAATCAGATTTAATAGAAGAAATACCAGAGAAGAGCTTCCTATACTACTCAACAGTTTACAAAGCTGAAATCTGCAAAAAAAAACAGGTCGCTGGATTGTGTGGAAAAGAACCTGTTGTGTTTTTATGACATGCAGCTTTCTCAGTCCCACGAAWATTATTTTAACAGGCTCCCCCAGACCAAGAGCCAGGCTGGAGCCAGATGCTTTCACAAAACATTTGCAACAGCATACACTAATGGCTGGTGGCATCTACTCTTACTTTAATGGGCATCACCATAGGTTGCAGAGAAGGCCAGAAATACCTACAGGCTATTTGAGGCCGGACACATGTACACAACCTCTCCCTTACCCACAAACACACATGCACGCACTCGCACAAAAACAAATGGCRCTACGGGCAGAACTTGGATTCTGTAGGATCCAAGGCAGAAAAGCTGACTTTGGTTACAGGGTTTGGGAATCAAGGACTCTGGGGTGCTAAATCAAGCTCTCACTTATGGGTCTCCTCCGCTTTGGGCAAACCATTTTAGCATTATCCCTCCAGGATTTACACACCAACCTTATGGGCATGCTGCTTATATGTCTGCAAAGTGCTTTGCAATGGTTTCTAAATTCTGCGGTGATGCACACAGAACTGCACCGACAGATTTAAGATATCAGTTGCTGAGCATTATTGCTGTATAACTACAGCCTATTTTTACATGCTCTATACTTGGTTTCTATAAACAGATGGTAAGTGTTCAGTATTTGAATGTTTTAATGAGCTTTTTAAGCCTTTTGTAATTTCGTAAACAAGCATAAATAACACTTACATGAAGAAGAGTCTCTGCTGAATGTATTTTCTTTTCCTGTTTGAAAAAAGAGAAAAAGAAAAGGAAAAAATATTTTAAAGGAAAAAATGGGTCCAGCAAGATAAGTCAGACATGTTTCAGTGTTATCGTGCACCATGTTTTCTGAATTTCATCAGTAAAACCTTCTATCTGAAGAACACCAAGACATTGAATGTAGTACCAGTGCCAAAACAGGAGATAATTTCTCTTTTGTTACATTCTATGCAGAAAATCACAGCAGAGATGACTATATCTGTCTACATAGGAGGAAAATTACACTGCAGCAATGAAATAAAATGCCATGTGATCTGGATCACAAAAATGAAAAAAAGAAATGAACTTTTAACTACATTCCAGCTCAGAGATAACCCCATGGCTCAGCACATGGGTTGTTCTTCTACCTATGGACATGGGACCTACACCAACACCCTGCAGCAGGGCCCTCCTGCTGCATTTTGGCACAGCAGGGTTGTTTTTCCATGCCAGCGCTCAAGCACTGACTGCATTCAAACCCAGGCTGGGCAGCCACGGCAGCAAAGGCGTCCTTCGAGGCTGTGACAGTTTTGAGCGATAGGGAACCCACAACAGGAAAGCCAGTAACTGCTAAAATGCAGAACCTTCCCAACAGGCCTTAACAGTCACCTCCTGCAGCCACAGGATTGCTACCCTGCTGCCACCCACCCCAAGCTTGGTGACATTTGATTCACCTGGCTGACCCTCCACCAACAGAGCTGCGGGTTCGGTAGAYGCTCTTAGAACAGGGTTTAGGGCTGGCACTAGATGGCTTTTTGCTGGTGCAAATCTGGACACATTGCAAAAAAAAGAGACTGACAGGAATACAGAAGACGCTGTAGGACACTGGCCATGGTTTCAGCCATAGACTGGCAGCACAGCAGCCCTTCCAACTGCAGTTTTTTGGGGGGAAAAGGACARTGAAGAGTGGCAGTTTCAATTAATTTCTACTCTATCACCTTGTATCAATATTAGCTACTGTGTAAACAATTTAAAGGGTTTTGCCTACTGTTTACATGCCTTGGGATGATACTCCGCTCGCACAAATCAATTAAATCCATGGCACTACCACAGCTGAGTATTCAAGTAAATAGGCATGCATGGAAGAAATGCAGCAAATATTAAATCACTGCATTTTCATCCTCATGCTTTTCTTCTAAGGAGCAAGGACCCAATCYGGAAGCAGCCCCCCTAGAGTGGCATTAGAATGAATTTTAGTTCTGTGTATACAGCTCTTACKGGAGTAGACATAGGATTACTTTCAAAAAAATAACCCTGATCTATTGTGGTCACGTAAATTAAGTTAGTGATGAAAAGAAGTCGAAGGCACTAATCCTACCGGGTAATCTATTCAAAGCTTTACTTCTTAAATGATCTACAATTTATTCATATGACCAATCAAATAAGCATTACTTACAAAAGGCTGTAACTACCATRGCCTTCCCATCCATTTTTATGTGTTGTAATATGGTTAAATTGAAAAGAAACTAATCAGCATAATCTTTTCAGAGTTGTTTGCCAGCATGATTAAAACCCTAGGTAGGGCACCACTGCAGAGACTCCCCTTACTGGAGCACTGGAACTGGTAGCACTGCCACTGGGGCATTGGTGCAACACTGCCTCACTGCCCTCTGGGGCAAAAATATGGGGCATTGAAAAACCTAGAAGGAGCAAAATTTAAATAATAGAAGACTGCTGCTAAGCCTTGATGTGCATTGATGAAAATCCTATGAGTATCACTGCCTGGAAAGTGCCCAAGAGTCTCTTTGGAAACATCAAGCCCATAGGACCTGGCTGGAAGCCACTAAGGTACACTAAGAGTATTGATTAAAAAAAACCTCACTGAAATATTGGTGATGATTAGCTGTAAGACAAGATCCTCACCGAGCCTTTACAAACACAACTCCGCTCAGGCACGGGAGGTTTCCCAAGCACTCTGCAGCAAGAGCAAGACAACCTAAATTGTCTTCCTAGCTTTCCAGGGCAGTGTGGCACCTCTTTTCCACTGGCATTTCACACTGAGTGAAGTTGGTGCCACTGCACCAACATTTCACCTCTGACATGAAAGCTCCCACCTAAAAGCTGCACATTTGAAACGACCAACGAAGAGTTGTATGCCAAATTTTGCTCTTGGTTACAGCAAAAGAAAATAAAACAGAAATCGGTAACATTTGAAGGATTCCAAATTTCTACTAGATTCCAGACCAGGATTCCCAATGCAAACAAACCAAATGCCCCAGGATTTGGATACAGCACCCCCGAGCACGCATCCACCTTCTCGGGGCCWACAGCTATCACGGTGCCATCTGCGACCTCCTGCTTTCTACCAAGGATGACAGAAAATAACCCTCACAGGGCACGGCGAAAGAAGCAGGTTAATAAATGACAGAAAGAAGCGGCCTTTCCTCTGCCGGCTGCGGGGTCGGGATCCCCCGGGCAGCACCGGGCAGGGGAAAGGTGTCTGCCGCCCTCCAGTGGGAACTGCGTTCGTGCACCAAGCCGRGAGAGAGAGGTGCGAAGGGGAAGGGACAGAGGTGAAAGGCAAATCAAGAAAAAAAAAAAGACAAAAGAAGAACATGCAAAGCAGATAAAAGACAGTTGAAGGGGAAACAGGAAGATACTATCTCTGAAAGTACCAAAAATAAAGTTTCCAGTGTCAGTTTAACCAGGGCGCCACAGACATTCTCCCTCGTCACTCGTGCTTCAGATTCGCCTTAGTCCAGGCGAGGGACACCGTCACTGTCACGTTGCTGGCTGCCTCAGCTGCTCACACGTTTTGTTTAAAAAAAAAAAAACCCAATAACCTTCAGGGAAACCTTTCCGTAACACTTGCGGCAAATGCAGGCAATGCCAGAAAGCAGTCAGCTCGGCTGAACGCAGAGCCAGAGGTAAACACCCGGCTGTCAACAACCATCAGAGTTCTCACCAAAGCCTCTCCCATCTAAATTCCACAGCAGCAGGTTTTAACGGGCTGATTTACCCTCAAACCTAAAGCCATAAAATCTAAACCGGTAGCAACTGTCATCCGAGCCCTGAATTACACAGCCGATGACATGTGCCCCGTCAGGACTGCCTCACTGTTTTGCTAGTCCAAAACTCAAAACATTTTCACATGCAAGCAATTTAAAAAAAAAAAAAAAAAAAAAAAAAAAAAAAAAAAAAAAAAAAAAAAAAAAAAAAAAAAAAGCAGTTACCAAAATAGCACTATCAACGTAACCAGCTCTTCTCGGCACATTTTCTTAATGCCTTTCCCAATACGGTTAAAAAACATGGGAACTAATAAAAAACCTCCATCTTTACACCTTGGCACAAACTGTGCTGTAATACGTGAGGGGTTGTGTTTCTTCGTATTTATCTGGATCCTCTCCCACTACTTTTTTCCTTTTTTATTTTCATCCGTGCTTTCCTTTAAGCACAGCTCTTATTAAACAGCAGAAATCAGCTTYTACAATTTCTAAATACCAAGTTTTGCCACTCTTGGAGCTGCCTAAGGACAACACAGCYTGCCTTCAGTGTCATAAATAACATACTCTGCACATTTCTTCGCCTGGGTGAAATAAATTCTCCCATGTTCTTATATGGAAACCTTGTGAGTCCTCCCACGTACCGCCTGGTACAATATCAGGCAGCGATGGGCATTCATTATCTTAAAGCCAGTGGGTGAATTTTGGATCCAAGCTACCCCCAAATGAACCCAGAATTATCACCCCTTAGCACCACACTGAGCTCGGTAACCTGCCCTGTGCAGTCCCTGTATTTTATTTCCAATCCCCAATCACTACTTTGATTTCAGCATGTCAAGAACMCACAAAATAAACGGAAAACGAAGGGAATAAAAAGGAAAATCAGGGAAATAACAAGAAAGCAGCAGCAGCAGCAGTATTACCCACCAGGTAGGCCCATTAGCATCAGCTGTAGCATTGCCTGTACCAGTCTCTTCACTCGAGGTTAGCGCACGCCAGACAGAGAAAACACAGAGGGGAGGGGTGGGAAGGAGAGAAAAAAATGGGCAAAAATAGCCGGGGAGAGAAGCGTGCGCCGTCGATGTGCTGGAGGGCCGCCAACGGGGAATGGCTGAGAACGTTATCGCCAAAAAAAGTTAACGCAAGGTGTGGGGGGGTGGGGGGTAAATAACCGCTGGGGAGGAAAAACCCCGCCGGGATAATGGGAGAGCTGGGGAGGAGGGGGCTGGAAGGAGAAGAATGAATTAATAAATAAGTGGAAGGGGGGAAGGGGGGAAGGGAAAGCGCGCCCGGGGGCACCCCGAGTCGAGGCGGACAAAGGGAGGACGATGCCGCCGCCACCGGCCCGGCTCGGTTCGGCTCCGCTGGGCGCGGAGCGGCCGCCCCTTTGTTCGCCGCGGCAGCGAGGGGCGATCCGCGCCGCTCCGCGCCGGCCCCACCACCGCCACCGCCCCCGCCAGCACCGCAGCGGCAGCGGCAGCGGCAGCAGCAGCCCCGCCGCCCGCCCGCCCTCCCGCCCGGGAGGCGCCGGTACCTGTGTCCGCTGGCCGCGGTGCCTGCGCGCCGCTGCGCCCCTGCGGCGGTGCGGCGCGTCCGGCGGAGCGGTGCGGCGCGACTAGCAGCGCCGAGCAGGAGGAAACGGTAATTTATAAGCGCTTTCTTCCTGACCTCTCGTGTCTGTTGTCTAATGAGGGAGCTTTGAGCATCACCCATCCTGCTGAGTGGAAAAACACCGGCACGGCCTCTTCTTTGCTGGGGAGGGGGGAGCCTAAAGGAAGGGGTGTGGGGGAGGAGGGGCCATGCCGCAGACACGGCGGCGGAGCCCGGGCTGGCAGGCGGCCGCGGGCC
>NW_026623256.1:2155809-2213513 GCF_030028575.1 Malurus melanocephalus | reverse complement strand
GGGCCGCCCGGAGCGCGCCCGAGGCACCCGGCCCGCGTCCCGTGGCTGCCGCGGCGGGCGCGGGGCGCAGCGAGGGCTTTCAGCTGCTCCTCTCGTCTCGGTGTTTTTCATTTTCATACATTTTTTTTAATCGTTATTTTTTATCTTTACACAAAGCGTACCCTTCTCACGGACAAAGCATCCCACGGCGCTGTCACCGGTGCTGCCCGTCCCTGCGCCCGGGCCCTGGCTCTGCTCCTCCGCGGCCGCTTTTCTCCCTGGGGAGCTGGACTCTGGAGAGCCGGTGCCGCTCTGCCAGGCTTTGGGGACAGGTTTGGTCCCGCAGCCGTTTGCAGATGGACGAGGCAACACGAGAGCGTGGTCTCGCAGGTGCCTGGGAGCCCGGGATCTCTCTGCTCTGCCCTGCCGCCTCCCAAAAGCACGATCCCCGGAACGGAAAGTCCCAGTCGCAGCTGGAGAACAAAGTACGGCCGGGGCGATCGGCGGGCAAATTGAGCAGGGCAATGTTGTGTTTTGCGCTGGGTTTCACGGAACCGAAAGCCGGTCCTTTTCCCCTGCAGGCGAGCTGGTATATAACTCAAACACGTCCTTGCTCTCCTACCTGCATCCCCTCTGGCTCGCTTAATGAAAGTGTACAGCAGCAGACAGTCGCGACACATTTTCATGTAACCCCTGCTGAAGACTTAGTAAGGTCTGTGTACTGCAAAATACCGTTTGCATTGTGGGGGTACGGTTGTGGTGAAAAGGAGATTTTGAGCCATCTGCGTTTCGCAGAAGTCCCGCAGTGCTAACCTTGCCCTGGGAACAGCAGGGATGGACCAAAGGAGGGAGAGGAGCCCCCACAGCTCTGCTGTCTAGGTTTTCCCAGATACAAGATGCTACCTTTCTACACCACAGATTGGGACAGCAGTCACTGGGAGACCACCTCTGGAGCCCATCGCCTGTGCACAGGCTGCTGGGGGATCAAATTCCATCACAGCAGCCTCCAGGGAGGTCTCTAGGAAAGGCTGATTTCCTTAACTGGTTCTTGCAAAAGTGGCAGCATTCTGCTTTCTTTTTGATGGCAATACAGGATGCTGAAAACACTGTGCCACAGTTACACATCCGATTTTTTCTTACTCAAGGGCATTCTATTTTCCAGTATCTGAGCTGATTTGCAACATGAGTAGTTTTTTAGCAAAAAAACAGATAGAGATATAGGATACATGCAGCTAATTGATGACATATCTGCACTGAACAGCCTCGTTTAAACTCATAACGATGTAGTCCATGCTGCCACCTACGTCTTCTGATTCACGTTTCTTGTGTACTGCAGCTTCGATTCATAGGCATCCTTCGCRGAAAGCAGCTCACATTTCGTGAGGCTCCACGAGGGACCACAAACACAGACGGCTCTAGCCGCACTAGGGAATGAAGCAAAATGTTTCTCACTGTCTCAACCACTTGTTTAGTTGCAGTGAGGATGCCTCGATGCAGATTAGGAACCAGCAGTTACATCAGTGAAATGTAAGTAGCGGCTGGAGCCTCGTCTGTGTGAAGGATCCTGCCAGCACAGCTGTACCACTGACAGCAGTGGAATATTTTGCTCAAGTTCTCTAGAGGAATCAAAGCCTGTATTTTGTCTCTGGCTCTCTTTTTCTGTTGCTCCTCACTCATTAAAAGTCAGCCACACAAAGCACATGGTTGCTCTCTGTGTTTGAAAAAAAAAGTGTTTGGGGTAAAAGACCAACAGTCAAAGCTGTTTTGAAGKCAGAGGCATGTAAACAGTACCTGGAACTAAGCGGAATAATAATAATAATTAGTCCATTTGTATCATAAATATGCACATTGCTGTCTGCTATTTCATTATGAGACAGCACAACTTCTGAAAATGTGTCTGATGAATATTTGGGGGAACTCTGCCTCCAGCTGCAGTGGCATACAGCAGCACTAATGCCTTTGGCTCCTCCACTCTCTTATGTAACCAAAATCACAAGTTAGAGCCCAAATTA
This sequence comes from Malurus melanocephalus, assembly GCF_030028575.1. Taxonomy (NCBI): domain Eukaryota; kingdom Metazoa; phylum Chordata; class Aves; order Passeriformes; family Maluridae; genus Malurus; species Malurus melanocephalus. The sequence continues at coordinate 2,211,522 of NW_026623256.1, read as the reverse complement.
CAAAGCATAAGCATGTGTATAATATTAAGCATACAAATGGTGCCTGAAATTACTATCCTTTTAATGTAGGTCTGGTTTTAATCTGTTAGAATATTTGCTTCTGCAGCTTTATTGATTTCAGTGTGCGCTGATGCCATTCGTAGCACAATCAGGCCTAACCCCTTAAAAACCCCACTGTGAAGACATTAACCCAAACATTAACTAAGACATGCCAAAATCACTCTGGTTACAGGTAGGTGGAGTTCAAATAACTTGTATACCTCGAGTGTATCCTGTATTAAGATGCTATAGCAAGCAGAACACCATATCCTYGTGGCTGCTTTTGCAACCAGTCAGAGTGGCAGGTTTTTGCACCCCAGCCCAAGGCAAGGGTTTGCCATCACCTTCCTTTGAGCTTTCCCTCTTTCTCAGAGACTATTTTTGCCATTACCATGCTGATCTGCTTGCTGGAGTTTTAAGGTGTCGGGTGCTGATACAGCGAGTGCCTCTTGTATCTGTTTAATCCGATAACATAACTCTTTTTTAATCTCCACGTCTGGGTCACAGGGTTTAAAAAAGACACTGGGCCAAATCCCCAGCTTGGCTACAACGTGTGGAAATCTACTGAGATGGCACGAAAGTCAGGAGAGATTCGCTGTATTTGCACCAGGGTAAAGAGGTCTCGAGGGGCAGGGATGTGAGTGCCAGATTTCAGATGGATGAATAYTGACACAAGGGTATGGCAGAGCTAAGTCATGTTTCCATCAGGTGAGGTAGATATTACATCAGGACCTAAAAATATATTCATCAGCAAATTTTCATTAATTTTTAAATGGAAACAGATTTAATATTTCTTCATTTTTCAGCAGAAACCTTGTTTTCATTGTCTGGCTGCTAGAGGGAACTTGATGTTTCATGGACTCAGGACCAAGAGGAAGTTTTGCAGGGATTGGGAAGATTTTACATACAMACATTAAAACTAAAGAAACAAAGTTCATTCAGTAGGAGAATGAAAAGTAGGAGAGAAATGGACAGCACTGTCTGTGAAGAGCTGTATAAGCAAGAATGGCAAAAAGATGGTCTGAATAAGTCCAGTGCACTAATGATTTTCTAGACATGGATTTCCTATGCAAAGTTACATGGGGTCAATCTTTAGGGTTCCCTTGTAGAGCAGAGGATTCTGAACCTGAAAAAGGGAAGCAGATTTTGTAAGGGATTTGCATATCATGGAGTGACTCTGGCTGCAGATTTTAAGCATTACTAAATTGGGGAATAAATTGTTGCTATTGCTGTTACATACCAGGATATCTCACTAATCCACACAATCCACTAAGTTGCTGTAGTTTTAGTCTGTGTTTATTTTAGATGAAATTATGGCCTGGACAGTTAATTTTTCTTAGTTTATCCATATAAATCATATGTAAATAAGATCTCAAACAGAAATCAAAACATGACCTGTGTTTTTGGTACACTCCCCATCATGTGAACCTGCCAGTGATGGAACCCTGYGCTCAGTTTACAAGTCAAACACAAAGGCAATGAAAAACCACAGGTTTTCTTGAAAAGTAGCCAGTTGGCATTAAATTCTTTTGCTTTAATGCTCTGGGTGGCCTATTTTGCTTATATTTGAGACTGCCTAGCCATTATGGGATTGCCTGCACTGGGCCTTTCCTTACATCAAACTAATTACAAATTGACTTGAGGCACTTAGCGTGTCTGAGAGGCTGGAGCTGGTCCTTGCTGAGTTTGGAAATGCCTTTTGTTGCTTTACAGGGGCTGATTCCTAAAGTGAGTGGCAAACACAGAGGAACCAAACRGCCTGGAACCAAAGTGGTCACACTGGCTTTTGAAAGAAGTGAGTGTCTCAAGTTAATTGACAGTCAGCTACCTGGAAATAAAAACCTCTCATATATCCAAAGGTTTTCACTGGGATTTTCAAGAGCTCCTGAGCAATTTAAAATCCTTGAAAGGAATGCACTATAGAATGAAAAGTATAAGTATTATTAAAGAATGTCTCTGAACTGAAAGCCAGCCAGTTTCATAAAAGTAAGCTAAAAAAGCAATAACAGGTACTCTGTCTCCTGCTGGATGCTGTATGAAGCGTATGTTTTGCATTTTGGAAGTCACTCTAAAGCAATGTTTTTTTCTTCACTATGCTGTTGGGAAGAACAGTAGAGGAAGTATGCATAAATGAGGTTAAAATAATTTAATTAAAAAAATAAACTGTGCTTTCATCTTCAGTTCATATCCAGTCATTTGGGATCTAACTTTAAAAAAAAATTCAGAAATTTAGAAAGGATTTTGAAGGACAACTGTTTCCCTTTAAGATTAATGATAAACATACTTGTGTTCAAGGGAGAATAGATCCAGTGTTATGTAACAGGATAAAGAAACAAAATCCTTTTTCCTTAAATTAAAATAACCAGTATGTGTGTGGATTTTAGTCAATCRCTGAAAATTCAGGAAACCCATTTTCTTTCACAATTGCATTCCACATGCTAAAATTGATGTCTTCTAACTTTTAAACAGAATCACAATAATTAAAGACAAAAAAAGATTTGTTTGTTGCGTTTGACCACACATTGCCAATAGAGTATTGCTCCCTAGGGAAAATTCTGCGGTATTTACCCTGTGCAAAAATCAAAATATGTGTTCATATTTTTATTTTATGTGGCATTAGCAAATCCAGTTATTGCACTTCCCAGTCGTTTGCTGTATTTTTTTAATCTGATTACCTAGTACTAGATATATTGTAACTTATYTCTTGTAATCATTTTTTTTCCTGAACTAAGTATTACATAACAGTTCTTATAAAATCTTGCAATGCCTGCCTAAATTTGTCAAAAGCAGGACAAGATCAACAGGTAATGGATTTCTTTTTTTGATGCTGGCATTGTTCTTTGCTGGCTCAATCATATAGCATTTATTAAAAAAAAACACCCAATAAAATAATTTCCTACCATACAGCCTCAATTTTTCCACTTCTGTATTTTACAAAAGCACTCATATCAGAATTTCTGCATCAGAATTTGACACATAAAGTTCTTCTATCACATGAGTTCAATTTTCCAAAAGAAGGCAAATGGCAGTGTGTTAATAACCAAGATTTAAGCGTGAAAAGCCTAGGTCTCTGAATGTATTTGCTTAAAAAARAAGTCATCTTATTGGATCTAATTCTGGAGTCATTGTTTGACACAATGCAGAGCAGTTGGGATTTGCATAGAGAGGCTCTGCTGAGCTCAGGTGATGTTCACTCGTGCATGGGGGAAGCTYGAGTGTGCTTTGCTGAGCGACTCTGAGCTTTGTCTGCAGACCAAAGCAAACACTGCTGATGTTGGCCYGGCCTTGCACACGTCCACACTCGGTGCTTTCTGTCCTGAAAGCAAAGCTTCGTATCTGGGCAGTTTAAATGATGTTCCCTCACTTGACTAARTCCTCTGCTAGCACTACTCCAGTAGCACAAGCTGTGCTTGGAGATGATGCACATGGTGAATATTCCTCTTTCTCTGCTAATAACACACCTGCCGTGCTGCAGCTAAATATTCTGCTGCTGCATGACCTGCAGAGATTTCCAGGGCCTCACAAGCACAACAGGTCCTGCCTAGTCAAGATGCTTATGTGGGGGCAGCAAAGGTGATCTGAAAGCTGAGAAGCTACAGGAGTTGTAAGCTGGGAGATGGGGAAGAAGTTGAAGCAGACTCACTCTGCAAACACTAAAAGGCCAGCAGAGTCTGAGGCTGCAGAACCGCTTCCATTTCTATTTGGAGCTGGTAATCTAGCTGGGCAGACTTGGCCTGACCACATCCCAGGGGGCAGTGGACATCACAGTGGAAAATAGTCCAAAAATGTATGGTGGTGAGCTTGCTGAGGCAGTTGAGCCTTCATGACTTACACAATGGGTCCAGAAAAGCTGGTGGATTTAATTCACCAAAGAAGAAGAAGAGGGATCACTTGAATGAATTCATACATGCTCATATTTCTTTCTATTTGCTTATGGGTCCCATAAGGGAAGGGAGCAGACCCCCTCTCTCAAAGCGATGGTAAAACAGTTATGAAGAAGGTATAATTTTCAATTACTTCATTTATTCTGACAAATTACACTGGTAGATGTAAGCAAACACTGGGAGAAAATACTGTAACAAACAAAACAATTCCCAAATGCATGCTTGTATGAGTTCAGACAGATAGAATTTCTAGCTAGGTGAATTAATGTACTGGAAGCAGAGAAAGAGCTTCAAATGCCTGAGTGTCTAGAAAAAAGAAGAAATTTAAAATGAACCCTGCAAGCTATCCAGCAACTGCTCATCCAGTTACATGATTTTAATTAACAGAACTGGAAAGCAAGCATATAATATAAACTTAAAAACACAGTGCTTGGGTTTTCCGGACTCCCTGTCCAAATGCAAAACAAATTGCTTGCATCTGGTGGCAGGGAGGCAGAGCTGGCGGCCAGGTGACGCAGCAGCATCCGCTGTGCTGCCCATGGAGGGCGGCCCAGCCTGTGCCCGGCACTGCCCTGCCCTGCCCTGCCCTGCCCGCCGTCCCCTGGCACAGCCAGGACACAAACACTCCAAGCACTGCCCGCGTGCTCCGAGGAGATGCCTGGGCTTCCACCTCTGCTGGCAGCACATCGCTCTGTAAGGCAGCAGTGCCACCGAGGAGAGGCCAGTGGCTCCCAGGCGTGGGTGACCTTGAGCCTCCCCAAGCAGTTACCTTTTCTGGACCTTTGGCATGCTCCCAAGTGATCTTTCAGCCAGAATCTCCACTGCCTAAAATAAATTCAGCAACATTCACTGTGGCATCCCTTCACTTCTCTTTTGGGATACCTGACGCTTGTCTGCCAACCTGGGCAGAGACTGGTTTTGGAAAGTTTATCTGGGTGCAGCAACACCACCAACCCAGTGGTGCAGCCTCTCAGAGAGTGAATTCTGTCTGTCTCTCCCAGCCAGAGCAATCCCTCTGTTGTCTGTACATTAGAAGGTGGGGAAAGGGRAGAGGGTGGATTAGGCTTAGCATGAAGCACAAAATAGCCAGACTCGGGCCTCTAAATCTCTTTGGCCAATACTAGTCAGTTCTGATTTGTATCAAAGCCCAATCTGATCACTTTATGATTATTAAATGTGCCACAAATGGTTAATATTTTGTGAACAGTTGGTCACAGGCTGCCTGTAGCACTGAGCAATTGTCTCTTACTCTCTCTRCCAGCCTCAAGTTTTCTCCTTTTTACTCCTGCAAGTAAGCATGCCATCACAACCATGGCATGGGTACCATCTCCAGCCAGAGCAGAGGACACTGCCACTTGCCCACTCCACCTGGCTTCAACTCAGGCTTCCCCTCAAGCAGAATTCATGCCACCCCAGAGCTCTTTGCATGTATCACTGCCTGAATTTTGCTTCCCTACCAGGAGACTAAGCTCCCATTTCTCCCAGTAAGATACAGGTTTAAATACAGGTCATGTTTCTGCTGTTTTCCACCAGCAAAACAGCTGTTTGCTCTAAACATGAAGATATTTTTGTAAGAGCAAAAGCATGAATTATTCCAAACTTGCCTCGGGATGAATTTTCAAGGGTACTGCGGAGACTGTTTCCACAACAAAATGGGAACTCTTCTCCTACTGAATTGCTCATGTTACTTTTATGAATGCTGGGAAAGGGGCCGGCTTTTTTAAAATGTCAGCAGATACCTGGAATGGGAATTAGTTTCCATAAATCCTTTGGAAGCTAYTGTTGTTGATGTTGTCTAATCTGACCAAAAGTTCCATTTGGCAATTTTTATTATGCCTTGGTGTTAGRTATAGGCAATTAGCTTAACAAAATATCAGATAGGATCTCTGCTGTGTTTGCAATGCCTGTTGCTCTGATCCTTACCTGATGGGAAATGGCTTTGGAGGAGCACAGCCACATCTTTGTAGCTGTTTACATCACATTTCTGTCTGAGCTCCACCCTGCTTTCCCCATTTGTACTTTGTTTTTCATGAATAAAGGTCATGGCATTGGCATCACAAAAAAATATTGTTGCTGTAGAAGGAATTCAGCTGTCCCCTCTGGGTAATAAACAGTAATGCACTCCAAGGCTGGCAGGGCAGTAATCAGAGATGGAAGAGAAGGCCAAGACCCATAGAGATGTCTGYAGATGGCCAGCATCCCACAAGTCAGCTGTGTCCCTGCCTGTACTGAGCCTCTGCAGACCCTGCATAGTCTCYAATATTTTGCCCAACCTAGATTTAGGCATCCCCCAGCTGCTGGCAGTGGGTCTGTTGTGGGTACCTGCCTCCCAGCCAGTCACACTRCTGGAATTTGTTGTCAGATTGTCAAAAGGCATTTTCTCTGCAACAATATCATACATTAGCCCAGCACCTCCCTGTGTGTGTTGGTGGCCTGGGGACATGGCTAGCAGATGTAGCTGCCAACCATTGGTTGCCCCTGCTCTGGAGTGCTCTCCAAGGAGTTGCTGTGGCTAGGGCACGTTTTTTAGTCATGGYTGTGTGAGACTCTGGCCTGGCTGTAGCCCAGCTACACAATACATGTTTTTTGGCCGTCCTGTGTCTAGATCAGGGAATAAATGTATGGGAGCTACAATCCCTTGATTCAACTATAAAGTAAATGAGATCTTTCCCATGTTTCATTATGAACATCCATACTGACCATCATGTTTGTGCTCGTGTTCACAATCACCGCTTGTCTTTTGGCTCAAAAGCCATTCTTCTAATCTTTTGTAATGTGTGAGTCTCTCAAGCTCTCTGATGTTTTCTTCTCCTTTCAGTCTGCCAATACTTTCCAGCAAGGTMATATTTTAAATAATTGCAATATTCCCAATTGCAATTTCATCACCTGTGCCTGTAGAAACACTCCACTAAACTTATGGTCCATGGTTTTGTGATTCTCTGGGCATAGAACAAAATCTGAATTGTTCTGAGAATATGACAGGAATGAGCAGAAGTTGCTGCATTGTTTCTACAGCCAAGGACACACAACAGCCAACAAGCAAAAGCTCAACATCAAAAGCATTGGGAATACTTTTAGCAGGGACACTACTCAAACAATTGCCAATTCAGTAGAAAGTGTATTGGAGAAAAAACTCCAGGTTAAGCAGAGCTTGAACTTTCTTTCCCAGGATCACACCAGTTGAGTTCTGCAGAAATAGGGATTTTTTTAGTAAACAGCCTAGAGGTGAATTCCTCATTTTTTCTCGATTAGATATGATTGAAACAGAATTGTCTGAATAATGATTGACGCTTGTTTTTATCTGGGTCTTTAGCACAATCCCAGAAATTAGAGTTTAGACAGTACACATCTTCCTTGTTGCAAAGCCTTCAAGATTCCTGTGGCAATAGCCAGGAATCTGATAAAATAGAGCGATTAATAAAGTATTGCATCATTAAAATTTTTCCAACACCAGAAGATTTTGCAAATCACCCAGCAGGTTTTGTACGTCCTCTGGCATTCTAAATTCTGTCAGTAATGAAAGCTAAATGAATGCTGAATACAAGTATAAGGYTTAAAACAAGGACACATGGGTGTCACAGTAGTGTGCACAAAAGTAGTGTTTTAGGGGAGTTGATCAAATAAGATCAATATTTTTTTAATAAAGCAGTCTCCTCTTGATTATTAACAGACTAAAAGCTGCCTCAAAATAAAGAGKTTTGAAAGCCATCATGCTCCTATTTTCCCTTAGCATCGACTAAACAGTGGTTGAAGTTACATYCCTATTTAAGGTTTTTGCATCTCTTAGTACTTTGCATTGTATTTCCCCTGCGAAGGTTCCTAACTTCTGCTAATCATATAAGCCTGGGAGGCCTGCAGGGCACATCCATGCTCTATAGGAAGTGGTTTTGGTGTTGCTCTACCAACCCCAAATCAGTACTGAATAAGCAGAGCTGCTGCTCAGCAGAGAAATGACAGAGATGTCTGTACATCCTCACTGCTATTAAGAACGGAGGCAGCAGTTATGATGATGAAGCTTAATACCGTTCAAGGAAATTGCAATGCTCTTTTTTATTCCTCCCCCATGTTTTAATGTGATACAGTTTCTATTCCTGGTGCTGCTTGCTGCAGTGCACTCTCCATGGCTGGGGGAGCCATTCTTTCCTTGCTCACAGTGTCCCCAGATAGGAGCCAAGGTTGGATAATGAATCCTTTGTGACTCTGCAGCAAGGCAAAGGGAGAAGGATCTCACCCACTGGTGAATCCAGGTCCTCTTATACTTTACACTAGAGCTGGCTGCATTTTGGAAGAAAGAACTTAATCCTTTTTTCTTTTTTTTTTTTTTTTTCCTAAATGTGAAGCTCCTTCAATTCACCCTTTAAAAGCATTTGGGGATCATCTGATGAAAAGTCCTAAAGAAACACAAGGCATCCCTGCTGCTTGGGTTGCAAAGCTAAGGCTCATGCATTGAAAAGAGAAGTGTGCTTAGAACAAAGAGGTTTTGAACACAAAAACAAACCATGGCAATGCATGCTGACAAACACTTCATCTACCTGCTGCCATTTACAGTTTTTACATATCTATGGAGTACTGTTGAGGGCCTTGGTCACCTTGACTTGTCAACAACACAAGTCTGTTTAAGTTTTCTTCAAAATTAGTCCTGTTGCCACTCAGGTGTTTTTTGCTGTTGGTTTTGTTATTTGTCTTTGAATTGTTTCCACTGTGAAAGCATCTTTCTGGTCCCAGAACTGAACAGAATATATCAGACAATCCTCTAGGGGCACTGAAAGAAAGTCTAAAACTCCCACCCCCATGACCCTCACGCAGTCAACCCCTGTCCTTTTGATTTCAGACCTTGTTTTAGGTCTACACAAGACAAGCTTTGACATCTTTAATCGTGTTTGGTTGGTTTTTTTTTTCCTTTAGTTTTGATTTCTTCCAGTTTTCTGGATAGATTTCACACAGCTTGCCACCACAGCTCTAGAGGATAATAAAAAAATGTATGGGAACTCCTCCAAAGTATGTGTTTGCAAGGAGTGCTATGCCAGGAACATCATTACCAGAGTCCCAGTAACTAATCCAGAACYGATGCCGTAACTTTTATGTGTACCAGGGGCACAGAAACCCATGCTGAAATACTTGGCAAGTCTGCCCTTAAACTAGGATATATTGTATTGATATTGGCTGTGATCAGCCACAACATTCCTTGGTTTTGAGGTAGCATTTCTGAAGGGGGAGGGTTTCCAATGCCAGTTCTTGTCATATGTTTTCCTGTCTCACCCTATCTCCAAGCCCAGCTAATCTGATGATATCCAACTGTCCTAATGAGCTGCATCTACTTCTAGGCTGAAGCGTTGACAGCTGCCTGTTCCACTGCCAACAAAAACTTCTGAGACAACTGTATCTCGTTCCTGCAAGTACACAAATCGCTTTGTTTCTAACACAAATATAAAATATARTGATATTTCTTTTCGTTGATCCAGGTCTAAAAAGAGGTGTATGAAGAATGAAATCCAGCACTCAATTATTTCCTCACGTGCAGTTTTATCCCTCTGCTGAAAACAAGGTTTATGTCTGTTGGTTACAGAGAAATCAAGGGCTYGTGTCCCTTACAGCAGAGGTACAGTCACATGGGCTAAGGTCAGTGAGAAGGACATTTTCCACCAATTAATGTTGGCATGTGTTTATTTATATTTTTATACATTGGTAATTCTTCCATTTGCTGTTCTTGGATTCAGAGCTCTTGGCAAGAGCTTCAGCTTGTTCTTATTCACGTAGGATTTAATACACTTAAATCTTCCCACCACCTTGACCATCTCAAGCACATGGGATTTGCTTTCCTCCCCAAAGCTGTTGGATTCACAGTCTCATCAGCCTGTCCTTCCCCTGGACTGCAGGTCCAAARCACAGAAACTGGGTAGCAGGTAAGACCAGGCTCCTAACAAGCCATTAAAAACTACTCACAACCTCTGGGGAGAAAACTAKCTAGAGTCTCAGACCAGAGACTGAATTTGCAGGACAAGTTTTGTTTTTGGGGACTAAAATGTCCACAGCAAAAATAGACAACAATCCTCAGACAAAGATGGAGGGGAGATGCACAGAAACACTATTTTGATGCAAATGCAGTCAGAATAAATAGAAGCATCACTTCCAGTGACAGCTGATCAGGCAACTCATCTCCAGGCAGATGTAATAGTTCTCCTTGTCAAAAGAAAAACCCACGYCTACCCTCTGCCCTTCACAAGATTTTATGACTTGCCAGATTCCCAGAATCATAGAAAATACCCTTGAGCCGGGGCCAAGAGCAGAAAATCTACGGGAAGCACATCTGGTCCTGGCAAACTCTTGTAGCAGCCCAGGTCACCACTGTGGCCTCTCCTGTGCCAGCCTTTCACACTGTTTTCACAGCTGAAGGTAGGACCAATTTCTTCAGCTTTGCCTCAGAAACTTCCTCACATACATGCAAACTCAAAAAYTTGAGACTCTTGCCTAGGATAAGGCTGGGAAGGAAGGACAGTTTGTTGTTGTTCTAAGGGGTTTATTTAGGTTTTTAAAATTAATTCTTGGGATATGCTCAAACACTGTAATGGTGGAGACCAWATGAGTGGATAGATTAGAGCAACAGACATAACAGTGGTATTGGATAGAGAAATAACAGCCATTGCCAGTTCCATGGGAAGAGAGGACAAATGAATAAACACCGATTATAATATCTGAAACCACCAGGCTTGGAAAAGCCTCTTTATTTTAGGAAAAATCAACTGAAAGATGCTAGGGCTAGATCTGGCATCTGACTTTTTCTCAGTAGTATAATTGCCATTGAGGAAGAAAAGGATTTTTGAGGATCCATAAATCCAGTAACCTTCTATGCCATTATGTTTCAGTCAACAAGCTCCACAGGCAAATACAAGGTTGGTTTGTTTGGTAGAGGGTGTTTTTATTTAAAATCTGTAGTTTTCCCTAAGCTGTTTTTCCACATGTTTTTTATGATGAAAATTTGCATGCCATCCCAGGATGATGTACAAACTGAATGCAAAGGCAAGCAAAGTATCCAGATAGGTCCAACTCTTGGTACATCTTGAGTACAAGATGGTCTCACCTCTACAGGACYCTGTCCACCATTAGCAGATCTAAGACACCATCAAGAAGGCAGAGGAGAATTCAGGAGGAAATGATAAGTATAGATGGACTTGATGTCAGTGCAACCATTTCTTATGCAGCCAGAAAGGTATTTTCAGTGTCTGGTGTTATTTATGAAGATGTTTCTGAAAGAACACAGATCATGTCATTTTGGAGAGGGAGGAATTGGCTTCTTAGGATTACTCAAAACTTATTAAATAAGAAGCTTTCTGCATTTCCTCACAGCTGGATACCAATCATTGCAACACAGAAAAGCTGGAGGCTGAAAGAAGAGAAATTTTCTGATTTAACCAGAGTTCCTTACACACACACACAGCTGGTATGAGCAAAATGTGTCTGGGTTCTGTGAAGTRAGAGATACTGAATATCCCTGCCTGCCTCAGCAATATTTGGAGCTTTACATTGAGCTGAGTACTCAAATCGTGGAAGGTGGCATTGGGAGGCCAATCCCTTGGGACATCCTTGGTGTCAAATTCATTGAGGATACTTGAGTAGACTAAATGCATCACAGTGAGGTGACATTTACCTACTGCAGAGCATGAAGGAGACCATACATTATAAAACTGTGTTCAGATTTGGTTTCTTCAGCCAAATAAAAACATTAAAGAATAAATCCAAACATAACAGCAATGAAGTTTTAAAAGGCTTGAGTACTGATTCAAGATGGGGATGCCCAAAATACACATTAAGTAAATGCTGGCATCATGAATATCAGCAAGAAAATCTGATGGCTGYATTGGAACAGTGTCCATACAGTTTATCCAGACAAAGACAGTATAAACACCAGAGGCTCAATTGTCCCTGAGCTAACAGCACTCAGTTGTTTAAGCGCAGGAAATGGCCCACCCTTTTCCCACCTTTGTACACCCAGGCAGRGGTCAGACACAGTGTAGCTGCCACAAGGGCAAGGCTGATCCCAGTTAGTGTCTGACACAGGGTGACAGAGGCAGGGGATGGCAGAGCTGCTGTCCTGGAGTTCTGCCAGTGACTGTGGAGGTGGCACAAATGGGGAGAATGCACGATCAACCTGTGAAAATGCCCCGTGGACAAGCAGATACATTCTGCCAATTGTCTTGGACAAACTGGCTTAAATCACTGCTCACAATGCAGTTTTCTTTCTTAAAGTCAATACTCAGGTAAAAGAAAACTTCCAGTAGTTTCCCTTAATAGTCTCCTTATATGGGAAAGAAGTCCAAGGGAAAAAATGTTCCACTGTCACTGACAAAATGAAATCCCACCTCCTTCCAGTATCTTTTGCTGCCATAACAGTATCCTCAAGTAGTTGTTTTTAGTTCAGGATTAAGATGATTTCATCCTTTACATTCATTATCTGAATAAATGAGTACATACTTCTCTCATTCTTCATATTTGTCTTGATTATTCACCTTTGGTAATGGAACATGTAACAGGAGTGGGAAGGCATGAGTTCACTGCCAGGGAGTGCCTCTGCAGGCAAAATGAGATGCAAGTACAAGAATCAGAAGCCATAATGGAAGAGAAAACTATTTTTTCATTTTCTCTTAACCTAAAAACTCAAGGTAAAATAGTTGCCCAGGCCTCTCCAGGAGATCTCCACATGTTAAGCATTGTGAAGTCCCTATCTWGGGAATAGTGGGATCAGGCATTGAGAGCTGAATTTCCATGCTACATAGACATGCACACATTTAATCCGGTTGTGGTTTCCTTAATATGCAAGGATCCTAAAGTCAGCTCTGGTTTGACTCATCASTTCCAGCTAATTTTCAAGCCAAGGACTCTAATAAGCAGATTCAAGAGCATCTGGGCAAATTTAGCTCCAACCAATTTGCCTCAAGAACATCCTTTGAATACATTTGCATAGKCTGTGCTCACAAAGCTACATAAAACATGCTTTGCCAGCTGCCGGCAGGGCCCCTCAGCCTGGCACACTCTTGTCGCTGCTGAATATCCACTGAAGCTGTGACAAAGTGCTTACAGTCATTCACTTTTCCTTTAGCTGATATTATGTGTTCCTCTGTACCATAGTGTACAACAAATGCCTGCAATAATGATGATTTAAATGCTGGACAGGCAGTGTGCAGGCAGGGGGCTCATGCCCCATGTCACCGTGCCACAACCTTGAYCTGATGACAGGATGTCTGAGAGTAAGAATGCAGAGCCATCACTAGCACCAGGCTTGGCTTTCCCTCTGCAGTGCCAAGTTTGATAGTCTCTTTGGTGATCCAGGCACATGCCCATTAAGAAAGTTTATTTTAAAGACGTCAGGTAGCAGCTGATAGGTGGTGGGAATGTTTTAGTATTCCAAAACAGGCAGTGTTTGAATGAACAATCTACAGATGYGAATGTCAGCAGATGTATTGGCAATATGTGCTCGAGTCTTCATGAACTCTGAGTACTTGCTCTTTGGTGCCTAATTATAGTCCCTGGAGCAGTACATTACTTGCAGCACATTGGGATCTGGGATCCTGGTCAGATTTGGAGTCTCTTTGTGCCAGGTGCTGCACAAACACAAATGCCAATTCTGGTAGACCCTACAAGCTAAGACCCTGCAAACTCTTCCCCCTGTGCTGAACTTTCTGTACAGCTGTAACTTCACCRGGTCTAGTCTGATCTCTGCAGACATGCAGCTCTATTGTGTTCTAGTTCATTATCTATTTAACACCTATTGAACCCTCTGCAACTGTTTAAAAGCATAAAGTAAATCATGCGCATAAATGTTTGTAGAATGTGGGGCTTAATAAAGACCAGCAGCAATATAGGCAGAGGAAAGCTTGAGTGAGAGGGAAGATAAAAGTAAACATAAGGGGAACTTGTGATTACCCAGACTGGCTACATACATAATTTGTGGGTTTCACGGTTTGGGAATTTTGTTTGTTTGCTTAATGTAAATGAGCAAGAGAATTTAAAGAATCCCTGCCACCTACTGAAGCCGGAGCTGCAGTGTTGTAGGTCTCGCCCAGTGCTTTTATAAGTCCTTCCTTGTTCAGCAAAACACTTGGCCATGTTTTGCACTCTAAGAGGAGAATACCAAATAGCACGTTCTCCGCAAGAACTGGGGACAACTTGCCTGCAAAGTGCAAACCCAAACAAACATGCTATTCCCCAAAATACCCCTGTACAATGAGCATACGGAGGGAGGAGCCTGTGAGGTTTGGGGGTGATTTTTCTTTCAATATTTGTGGACTCTTTTCTGTGTTACTTGGCTAGCTCTAACCAAAAGCCACCTTTGGGAGTGTTCTGTATTCAGTCTAATTTAGATGTACCCAATTTAGATGCAAGTTCTCACCATGCATCACTTTCAGAACAAGTTCCTTTGTAAGCTGTTGACAGAAAATGTTTATAGTCCTATTATACTCGAGTAAAAATGCAAACTGAGTAATGGATGTAATATCTTTTCCTTCGGTTTACTAGAGTTTATTTCCCTGTTGTGCAAAGTTTTGTCCAGATCTTTTAAACAAACTCACTTTGTCTTGACTCATACTTTTGTTCTCCATGAGCAGTTTAACAAGCTGAAGTTCGGAGAATTTGCGGAGTGCATTTGTTTTGAAGTGACAATATTTTCACGGAACCAGGATTCTTAAAACCAATTATGTATATAAGAAATGTGTTGTAACTTCTCTGCTTTGGGAACACTGAGATAACAGATCACCTTTAACTTACTGACACACTTTTGAGTTTTGGCTACTGAATAGTTGCAACAATATACACATTGAGTATCAGCTATTTGTGGCACTTGGCAAACAGGATAAAATAGGTGAAACTCTGATTTTTTATCAGCTCTCTGCAGGTCTGAAAGTCTTATTTAACAAAGGGTTTCTATACTCAACTGAAGCTAAGCATACACTGAAGATAAGCAAAAGCCTGAAAGCTTTGCTGAATTCACACTCGGTTAGGTAAGGTTACACAGTTTTTGCTTAATCTGGGCCACAGCTAACAGCTGAGTAGTGATATTGAGTGCAACAACCGGGACTCCAGGGAGGGTGTGGATGCTATTTTTGACCCACTTAAATTGATTGCTATTCAAGTTTTGTGTCAGTTACAACACGTTACAAAGATACAGAGAATCTACAAACAAACCCAAGTTACCTTCTTGGTTTAACAACACCTCACTTCAGAGCCCTTCAGTTTTTTACCTTGCCTGGTGGCTTCTTTTTCGCTCTGGCATGCCAAGTTGGCTGATCCTACTGAATATTGATATGTGAAATAAACAATCCTCCCCTTTATTTAACATGGGTCCGGTTTGTTTCCTGGCGTTGGATCTTTATTACATCTGCAGGGAGGGTTAGCTTTTAATCTGTGTTATTGCAACGTGTCTCCATTAAGATAGAGGCATGCCCCAGCAGGACAAGGTACTGTGAAAGTTCAGGTTGCTACTCTTTGCTTCCAGCAAAGGAAATTATGTTTCAGCCACCCATGTTGAATTGCCAGTGGCCAACATGGAAACCTTTTGTAGACCAAAAGCTACTGGACCACTGATATTTACAACACCCAAGAAGTAGCTCACGGACCAGCAAGTCAAAGGCTGAAACTCAAATCTTCTACTGAAATCTTGATCATGTTAAGCTTGACTTGCCTAAGAAATCTTCCTTCATGATATTAAACCTACTAATTTGAACAT
The DNA here is from genome assembly GCF_030028575.1 of Malurus melanocephalus. NCBI lineage: Eukaryota > Metazoa > Chordata > Aves > Passeriformes > Maluridae > Malurus > Malurus melanocephalus. Next base: position 2,195,883 of record NW_026623256.1, on the reverse strand, counting down.
AAACCCAATCCTTTTCCTACTAAAATTCTCCCTGAAAGGAGTTAGGAGAAGCCAAAACTTGTGGATTACCCCAATGAAAGAACAAGCACTTGAGCAGGCATTATGGGCTTTGGGAGGAACAGAACAGAACACAGTAATGATTAGAAATCACAGGATCATACTCTCAAACCAAACACAGGGCCCTCACAAGTTTTCCTCTAAAATGAAYGGAAGGGAGGCTTTCAAGGCTATGTCAATGGTGTATTGCAACACACCTTTGCCATAACTTTGTTGATRGTTCTCCCAGTGTACCTGTCTGTGGACAAAGCACACTTTCCAAAGGTATTTATTACTTTCACATACAGATCTTTTCTTTCCAACAAAAGCAAATGAAGCTCATGAAGAAAGACACTTAGATTATGACAACCTGCTGACACACATGAAAAARGTGTTTTTTTCCAACTCAAAATAGCCAGAATACCCCTATGAAATATTCTTTCTCATACAACATACTGTTTTCTCATTATGTGTGTTGACATTTTTTGGACTGACCTCAGCTAGATATTTTGTTCCGGAGTCCCCATTTAGTGGAACATTTAAACAATAACACTTTGAAGCATGCTCAGTCTCTCTTTTGAAGTCCATTCAGGCTCTGCCCTAGGGTCAGCAGGCGCATTCCAGCAATGATGCACCGACCATCTGCTGCACAAGTTTAAATCCCACTGGTCCTATACCTAGAGGTACTAACATGTTGCATAACTAGCACTGAAAAACAGCCTGTCAGTTCAGATGGAGTTTGGATTTATTCCTATAGCTCTCTTATGCTCCTGCTGGAGGGCCTGTGTACAGTAACCTTTCAGTGTGGTTTCTGGGAACTATAAATTAATGAGATAAATAACAAGAAATGACATTAAGTTCTTGCATTAAAAATCTTTATTTTCCTTTGCCCATTAACACCCTGGCTCTGTGATTCCCTGAGTTCATTGACTGGCATATCATTTAGGTGCCTTCCAGATTTTTCATTTAGGTGGGTTCTTCCTAAGTTACCCTAAATAGTGATCCATGGCTTAGTGTCGATTGCTGAACAAGGGAAAAACAGGGTGGTGCAATGAAAAAGGTGAGTTTGTCAAGAAAATGCCAATATTTCAGACAACCAGAAACTAGTTACTTGGGTAGGAATCGGGCATCAAAAACATGACAAAAATCTCTGCCAAAAAAAGKCTTTGTCTATATATTTTATCCATTGTGCTTCAATGTTAACTAGTCATTATTAAACTTAACAATGCATTGGCTGAGGTTAATGTATATCAGACCCAAGCACTGTTGGTCTCATTGATGCTATGTAAACATAGAGGAAGGAGTGGTCCCTGCCCTTGGGAGTTTAAAATCTAAACTTGGACAATACACTTCAAACATATGGTATATCCTGCAGGCTGAATTACCAAACTTCAATCAGCATTAGCCTTAACAATTAATTTATGTTGCACATATGTTCTGCATTTGGGGGCATTAGCCCTGATGGGCCCCTTGATAGAAATGTGAGTGTATGTACACKCTGACCATTTAATGGTGCAGAATAACATGGCAACAAGGAGGAGAAGGTCAGCTGAGACCTGTGGGATGGAGTATGGCATGAGGGTGAGCATGGCAGAGGGCCATAAATAAGGTACAGAAGAGGAGATGTGGAATTTTCGGGGCATAAGTGAAGGAGAACAGTCATATCAGAGCAAGATTTTTCAGAACAGCTCTAGCACTAGTTGAGCACCAAAAGAAGTGGGCACATTTCCACTTTTGAGTATCTGTCACTAATTTAGATGCCTCCTTGGAAACTGAGTTCTCYGGAAAATCTGTCCTCAGTGGTGGGTGCTGAGCACTAGACAATCTGGCCTGTTCATTTTCTCAGTATGTGGTTCATCTGTTCTAAGGAACAAGTCCTTCTGGAAACGGGGAAAAAAAAAAAGGCAGAAAGAAGTGTTTGATGCAAGCTGCCTCATGGGCTAATGATCAAGAAAGGCAGAACAAGGAAGATTTCATAAACCAAATGAAGTCAAATGTCTTATAAACACTGCAGTAGTCCAGGAAAGATGGTGGACATGGGTTAAAGCACTAAGTAGGAGTCAGAAGACATGAATTGACTGAATTGCTTCATTTTCCCGCACCAAATGTTCATATCTGTCCAAAACAAGAAGAAAAAAAAAAATAAAAAGGTGGAACAGGAATATTTGCCCTACTACTGTACAGAAGGAAACCATGAACATTAATTAAGATCAAAACAAGGCCTCAAAAGGAAGAAGCAGCCCATGGGGTTGAGGGGAGATCATCTGAGGCTTTCTGCCTTCTCAAAACAGAGTTGAAAACTGCACAAGAGAGTATGAAATGACTTAAAGCTGAAGAGCACAATGTGGGACATGCTTCCATGTAGGCAGAAATCCAGCCCTTAGCCGTGGAGGGATATAAATCCCCCATTTGTTAGCCATGCCACGTGATGGAGTGTGATGTAGCACTAGTAGTGCTAGCCAACCTTTTAGCTAGAGCTTCTCAGACCTTGCTGCAACCTCTGAACCCTGTGAATCAAAACAGTCACCTTTTGCATAATGCACCTCTCTCTGCGTCACCTCCAAACATGTCCTTGCATCTCCCTGGTGGGATCCTGTAAGAGGATTGGGTGGGCCACRAGGGAGCAACTCCCCTGTGTGAGCACAAAAAGCCACGTTCATTAGTAGGCAGGCACCTTAGAACCAGTCATGGAAAAAGAGAGAGTGGATTTGCCATTAAATCGGATATTCTTGGAGGTTTTCCCTCTTTAAAGCTAACAGAAGTAATTGAGAAAACTGCTCAGTAATTCCTAAGTTCCAGTCTCAGCTCTGACATGAACTCTGAGGCCAATRTAATCCCCTTGTTCCTTACAATAAGGCCTCAATCCTCCCCTGCTGAAAATCAGCCTAACGCCATTCACACAAGTTAGTGTTACCCCATTGGAAGATTTTGTTCAGAAATTAGGGCACCACGGGACAGGATCATGCAGAAATACCCAGGAAAATCTGTTCCCCAGAGAAGTTTACACTCCAAAACAGAAATGTGTGTGCTTGTGAGCTGTCCTCATGACATTTTGGGCCCACACAGCGGTTGCCTCCTGACAGGACATGTTCCTGTGAGATGCAGGTTTACGAGTGATGGATATCTCTCAGGATAATTAACCCTGTTCAGTTGCTGCTGCCAGCAAAGGGAGGGAGCTTTGCAGTGCCCACTGCACAGCCATAGATTCACTGTGCAGAGGAACTACCAGAGACTTGCTTTGTGCAGGATCCAGATCAAAGATGCCAGGTCAGGAGCTGGGAATGACCCAAAATCTAAACAAGGTTCCTAGTTCACATCCATTGCCATTTTCTAGTTACATTTGCCCTCTTCTTGGTAAACAGCAAATATTTTCTTGGAATCAGTTTAATTTCTTATGCTAGTGGCAAAATAAACCCCAGCTCATCATGGATGTGTTCTTTCCAAAGAATTACCACAAAAATGTCTGAAACCCTATAAAGGCTGTTAATGACTATAAATCTCCACAGAGCTTTCCCCCCCTCCTTCCTTTTCCCTCTTTTCTCCTTGCTCTGACGAGCTGGTGAGTTGGGAATGGCTTTAAATACCACAATAGTCATGGCAGGACATCAAGAAAGAAAAAGGAACAGGGTTTTGAAATACTTTGTGTAAGGCTCCAAGCACTCGAGTTGGTGCTTAACTGACTGGCGTGTACCACACAGCAGTCAGATGATCTCTGCAGCTTTGGGAAATAGGAGAAACTCTGGAGAAGGGTGGGGGGGAAATGGTCTCTCCCACATTGGTCTTTATTGTCTTATGGATTTTATCACAGTATTGTTCTTTATTTCCTGCTATTTATAGGCTCTCATGTTTTGTGCTGCTTTCATGTTTGTGTTATCTGCCTTCCCACGACATGCTTCACCCCAGCCCTTGCCTACAGCTGGGTCCATAAAGGCCAGCACATGGTTCGGAATGCACATCAGGGCTCATCTTCTCTCCCTGCATGCAAACTGCYCTTTTCTGAGGCACTGAGCAACCCAAGATGGTGATTTAAATGATGGTGGATGCCCTGCACACTCTCAATAAAGAGACTGAAGAGTTTGTTTTTGGGYTTTTGGTTATAAAGCAATGGCATTCTTTAAATGCCCCAGGCAGTGATGCTGGGGCTTTTTTCTCTGAAGTCCACACTTTACAATGAAATTAAACCATCAGTACATGACTTGATGATAACCACTCCAAAAACTTCACTTGAGTACTTTTATAACTCATGTCTTTGTGCAAAGTACTGCAGGGAGAACGTGCTACAGGGACTGGAGTTGTCCTAATTCCCCATGATTTAGGGATGCAAATTGACTCCATTGACACTTTTGAAGTAGCGAAAGTGAAGTTAATTCTGGTTTGAAACAAATATGAGTTTTCTAAAAGTCACATTCCTGCCCTAATAAATGTGGTGCCTAAAAGGTTGCCCCAAAAAGTAATGGGGCTAGAAATAAAAAAAAAGGAGAGCTGCAAAATAGTGCTGAAATTGCTGAAGTCAATGATTGAATCCTATCAATGTCCTTGGACCTCAACCCAGAGTGGTTTCTAGKTAGCCCAAACACCAACTCCCAGAAYAAAGCAGAAACCAGACTGCTGGTTAGCCAGGCTGAAACTGAGGGATTTGGCCCCACCAACAATCCTTTTTGTCCACTTAGGGAGTGAAAACAAGCCTCTTGCATGATTCCACAAGTTGCATCACATCTTGTGTATCAAGCAGTCTGCCTTGGAAGGGTCCACACACCTCAGCACCAGCAACAATAGGGAAAACTCCTTTACCTAAACAGAGGGGACAGCAAGCCCTGCTTTGGGACCCTTTCACAACACTTACCCAGCAGCAACACCTGCTATGGGCTACTGAAGAATTTTTAAGAAGGTTAAATACTTGCATAAAGAYGAAGACAGGCTTGGGCAGCTTTTGCTGAGGGGATTTTTGGGCAAGTTGCTCCCACTGTTTTATCTGTGAGTGTGTGCAAAAGGGCCACAAAACATTGTTCTTCAGTGCTGTGGAGCAGCATAAAGGCATCTGTTTGCCAAGGAGAGTCATTCTGGTTTTCCTCAAATTGTGTCTATTTTGGGAACATCCCTTGAAAAAATGAGCATAATTTTTCTGTAATCAGTGTGAGGTGCAGGTTTTATTCAGACAGATAGACACAAGTTTCTGTGGTTATCCTCACTCCCTGTAGCAGCCAGACTGAAAGAGGAGACATGATGGAAATTGGAAGCATCTATAATGCACCAGATTAAGCAAAGATAAGGTGTGGTGCAAGGAGAACTAAGTGATGGCAAAGAGCTTGYTCATGTTGGTGAGCCCCTTTCTAAGGATTCTGTCTAAGTTGCTGCTAAGAAGCAAGTTTGTGTCAAGCCATGAATATCACTAAAGAACATACACCAGTGAGACCCAAAAGCTGCCATTTAAAATTTTCAGTGTCCATTACAGGGAAATCATCGATTGCAAACAATGCGGGGAAAGCTATGTGAAAATTCTTTTTCAGGGTGGGATGAAAAAAATTGCCAGTAGGAACTGCACAACACTGGAAAACAAAGACGGAACCAACCCTCATTCCATTTGAGAAACAATGAAAAGCGTGAAACTGAAGTTTTCCAGCAGAGACTGCTGCAGAGGCTTAAAAGATAGTGGCTCTGGGGCAACTGCTGTGAAACATAGCCCCAGCCCTCCCAAAAAGTGCCAAGTGCCTCAATGTCCATGGGGATCAGTATGGATGGGGGGTGTCACCTCTCCCAAGCCCAGCAGTTAYATTCTCCTTCTGTCCTTTGTTTCAGCTGGTGAAAATCTGACTGTTTTCAGCTCRTTGTCTGGTAGGAGCCTACCCCTGTTTATCTCCTGAGCCACACTTCACAGCGTGTCATCGAGTGCCCTCTTGGCCACCATCTAAGGAGCACTGACAGGTTGCGGTAGTTTTCCAGTCAGACTCTGAAATGGTTATTCACACTTTTATCATGGCAAGATTAGATTATTGTAATTCTTTATTGGCTGCCTTCCCAACGGGGGCTCTGCGCAACTCCAGATGGTGTGAAATATGGCCAGCAGGATTTAAGAAGGGACAGTATCATCCATTCTGTTAAAACCTCTACCTTGGCAACTGGTTAGACAGCAAACTGATTTTTTCCCCTCTGTGCCCARCTGAGGCCAGGTCTCTGTCAGCAATATTGTGTTTCATTATGGTCCAGAGTACGTTACCCAGGCTCACACTACCYGGTAAATAATTCTCTGAGGAGTGATTCAAGAAGGTGAGGGAAGTATAAACCTGATTTCCATCTGCTCGTTTTACTCTAAAGCCTGTGTGAAAGCTGGGTGGGATACTGCAATTACACCCTTTACAAACATCAGACAGTCAGGGAGCAATGAGTTGCTCTTACTGCACCAAAACTGCAGCCTAAACATCTCAGTTTCYGAGCACCTGCCTCCAGGCATGAGGSRCAAAACCACAGCCCTCCTATGGCAATGCTGGGGAGAAATGGTGATGCCAACTTTATCCCACAAAGGCAGCCACCTAAACGCAACACATCCCTAAAGCTCTTCTGAATTTCAGGTGGCCAATCTCATCCCTTCCAAGCCCAGTGTGAGCWGCCAAGGGGACACCGGACAGCAGCCAGCTCCCTGCTCCAGCACTGTGGGGCCTCATCAGAAAGCACAGACTGCTGGTACGTGTTCCTATGTGCCATCTCTGGCTTTGTGTAAACAGTGGCTACACAAACAATTGATAGGATAATAACTGGCTTCATACAGAACGGCACAAATAAAACCTTCCGGTGTTTTGGGCTTTTGTCTTTTTACAACTTTCCCTTTCTGGAAGAGCATGATACGAAAGGTGTATTCCTTCCATTTGATTTGTTTTCGTATTGAGCCCACRAATTAAAACCTTCATAGTGCCCAAACTCCTACAGGCCTTTCGTGCAAGGGAAATGTCTTGGGCGGGCTGTAATTACAATCTAGTAAAGAACGATCATTTGGCTTCTTTTTATTAGCTGCTGTTTACACAGCAGTATGTGTTTTGCTGCATAAGCTGGAGAAGGGCTGGGGACAGCTTTTGCTGTGCACTGGAATGGCATGGCAAACACGGCGTGCTCTGAGCTGTTTACCTTCCCCGTCACTTCTGCAGGGAACCTGTGACCTGCCACTCATGGATGTGGATAGAAAAGCTCACGCTGTTTTGGTTGGTTGTTTTTTCTGTTAGCGCAAGACAGCTGACACAGACTGTTTGCTTTGGGAAAACAACCAAACCCTTTTGTTTTGCATGGAGGGGGTGAAAAAACCTGTATATAAAGAATTGCCCTGACTCTGCAAACAGCTACTGCACAAGGAAGAATGACTGGTGGTCAGCTCCAGGGCACACTGTCATTTTACACCTCGAGTGCCACTATCATTTTAGAAATTCAGAGGTCTTGGGAAGCTGAAGACACAAAATATTTCCCCATTTGGATAAAAATATTAAAAAAAAAAAAGTGAGAGAACAGACAAAGCCAGGTTTACCTGAAATCATAAGAGTTTGGAATTGAGATAAAAAATTCTCTGTGCCTTGTGCTTAATTGTTCTGCACTCTTCACAGGACTGGGAAGCATACAGCAACTTTTTATACCACTTTTACAAACCATGCCCTGCTGGACCAGATGTCTGGAAATTTTAGCACAGGAGAGATAGTGAGAAGGGCTTTGGGATTACTGCAGCCTGCACCACCCTGAGAGCAGCTTCAAGGGCAAGAGCTACCACAATATAAATCCAACATTTTGATTCAACCCTCACTCAATGCTGCCTTGAGCATGCTGCTGCCTATGAGAGATGCTTACAGACATCTATCAGTTCCATTCATTCCATTTCCAGGTTTCTACAAAATAGACCACTCAGCTGTGGAGTGAAGGTGCCACTCCAAGTCCCAGCAGTGCTGAGGTACAGGCTTAGCTTAAATCTAGAATGGAAATTTTACATATTTTAACTTTGCAACAGTTCAATTGAGAGACAAATTTTATCAGTGTTTGTTCAGCTGGAGCACTTCACCAGTGGATGGGCTTGAGGCGTTTGAATAGAGGCATCAGAGCTATTTGAAAAGTCTGTGACCCCCCTAAGGCACCTGCAAAGGGTTGGCAGGTAAAATTCAGGACCTACAGGAGATTCACATCCTCTTTCAGGGACAGACAGCTCATGTGGGACACACAGAGGCACTGTAGTATATCACATATCCTATATAGTGCCAGACACATATGGGTAGGCAACTCAACTGCCTCCTATGTGAGTCAACCCAATGTTTGCAGAGGATCTGCTCCCAGTTTCTTTGTGTGCTGAGAACTAAGCCATGAATGCATTCTGTGCATTTCAGAAAACTGTCCAAAAGGAGTCCTGGGAAAGCCAATTCCTGTTTATTTTACAGAGAATATAACAGCTTACTTGTATTCCCTGTGAAGTCTCCATGACACCAGCCACCACATCCTTGAACAAACCAAGCCATGATCTGCTCAAGCCTTCATGCACACAAACATCAATCCATTCAGCAYATGCATATGATGCTGATAACCATCTGATGGGCCACATGACAGATTAGAAAATCAGATAGCAAAGCTCATCCCACTGTGACTCACAGAGACCCCAGCAATAGTAAGCACTGYAGCCCTCAGCTGTGAACATGAATGCTCAACATGCCAGGTGGTTTAAACTGCAAGCATGTAATCTGTTGCTGTGTAGCTTTCAGGCATTCTTCCACGTTCTTAATTCTCCTGATAAATCTGGAGAGATTTGTTCCCAAAGAACACATTTTCCAGCAACTCACAGCATAAAACATCACACATTATGAACTCTGCCTAGCCCAGCCAAGAGTGAAAGAGCTCAGATATCCCTACAGAGCCACTCTGGACCAGCTGGAATGAAGCACATTGAAAGGAGGCATGTTGTATTCTCTAAAGATCAACAGTGTGACCAGAAGTGTAGATGACTACCCAAACTTCAGGTTATTTGCAAAGCTGAAGAGTGAGAAGAGAAATAAATAGATCATAGATTTTCATACAGAGCCTTTAATTAGAGAGAAGTACATAGCTCTTTGCATAGGAAAGCTGTGTCTTCACACAGTGCAAATCAATGCAGCTCCATKATGGAATTACATCAGTGTGAGCCAATGGGAATTCAGTCCAGGTATGCACACAAGGATGTCTGTCTACCATGGAAACACAACACCTAGGTGAGGTACCACACGAGCAACTTAACAGCAACGGTATTAATACTTGACAGGGCAGGAAAGAAAAATGAAAACAATTGTTCTAATTGAAACTATGGGGGGTGTGTAAGTAGGCAGAACACACAGCAATTACCTGATTTGGAGCTGAGCCACAACACCAGCACTTTGCTCCTGTTCTATGGCACTGCAAAGGAGCCTAAGTAAACAGGATTTTGGTTTTCCATCTTTGGCTAGAATGGTCGTTTACACAGAAACAGCAAACTGTGTAAAAAGACATGGTGTCAGCCCAGATCTGAGGACTGAAGCGAGGCCACAAGCTGAGGTGCTGAATTGGTGCACTTGCACCAAACAGCAGAGATGTGGTGCTCCCTTGGAGAGACATTTTCTGCTTGAACAGAGAATGGGCACTGCTTCAGCCCTGTCAGCTGTGGAGAGGAATTTCTGGGTTACTGCAAATGAAATCAAGACTCCAGAAGTGTTAACATGAACATGCTGGATTTCCTCAGATTGGAGAGGCTATCAGTTCATAGTTYCCTCTTGCTGCAGTCTGCTTGCCAYATGCCCACTCCTATTCCTTCCTCACAGCCATCACCAGCAGGCCCCAGGCCCTGCTCCTCACTCTCCACTACATCCTCTCCATATTGCCTGTGGAGAAAGGTATTGAGAGGCTGGTTCCCAGAAACCTCACAAGGCAGTGGATTCCCAAGCAGAGAAGAATGAAGACAATGACTAACAACAAAATGAGGCTCCTCTGATTGCATGGAGAGGGGAAAACCTGGCCTAGAGTTATTTTGGAGTATCTCTTGAAGAGCCGCAATAGTGTCTACAGGAAAGACTAAATGAAGAAAAAACTCCGTTTCTGAGGAAAAGCCAATAGGCAATGGCTCACCCAGTGATGTCATTCATGGTCCAACAAGCATGTCTTAGTCACAGAACAGAAGAACAACTTGAAGCTCCACCATTAGGCACTGCTTCATGACTGTGTCAGGGACTGCAGCCACAGCAGTCCAGAGCTGAGCCCTGCACGCACCCAACACACAGGTCTGAACCTGTGACCCACGGCTTCTGCAGACCATCACAAATCCCCTGAGACATACAGCTCCCCACGGCCTTGCAGGTTGTTTTTGGTTAGACAAATTCAAATGGCTGCCACAAAAGCTTAATCTCTTTCCAGCCACACTCACGCTGAGTGTCAATAGGAAAAAGTCCCATGAATACGCTTGATAATTACAGAGCCGTCGCTGTAGCAAAGAACAAAGTATAATGCAGGCTTGAATACTCAGGAAATTGACTGCTGATATGTTTCCATTCATTGTTTTGTTCTCTGTTCTCAGTGTTATATTAAAATCTCCTACTAAGAATGAGGTTTCTTGTTTAATGGAACTTGTCAGTTAGAGGAAATCTGCTTGAGCCGTTTGATCTATTCTTTAAAATAATATTAATTGCAAATTTAGCACATGACCCTATCTYAGTTAGTTCAAAAACTAAAGCTGATATTTTTCAAAATGTATTTGTTAYCCAGAAAAATCATGGGCCATCACTTTCCCACTTGAACACATTCACTGTCCCTTTGCCCCACAATTCAATCCCCACTATTCATTAGATATGTTGATCAGTTGTACCAGTCACCTGACATTGTTTTCCTGACTCTATTAGTGAAAAGTGATAGTAGTGAATAGCAAACAGTAAACACGGTGAAAATCTCTGGTCACGAGAAAATCCATGAAACCTTGTGGTTTGTGAGCATTTTTATAAAATCCTGACAACCACATACAAGTGTGACCTCACATCTATAGGAAATCACGCTCAGTGTTTCTGCCTGCCTCTCCATTAATGGAACTAGCTTGTCTATTTTTGATTCCATGTGGCTCGTAATTAAGAACTGAATTTGCATGTTTGCTATTCATCCTGATTCCCAGCATGTGCACTCACAATAACAAATCTTAATTTCAGGCTCAGAAGCTGATGCACAGCAGAATCTGGATTTCCAAAGTCCTAYAGTTCAGTGGTATTTAAATCTGAAGGTTTCACTATACTCCTTACAGACATAAAAGAGCAATTTAGAAGAATCAGATGCAGTGGCAGTTTAGATTTGATGTAAATTTGTAGGATTATTTCAATTTTTATGGTTCTGCAACTTCAATGACAATCTGCAAAAATGGGTTGCACAGGGYTGTTCACAGAAACAGTATTTCCTTTGTGGATATCTTTCTGCCAGTTATAGCAGAATTATGGAAGGAAAAGGAAATGGCCAATTTCAGGGCTTATACAATTAGATAGAGTACTTTCTATCATCATCAGTACTTGATCCTTTTCTTTAGGCAACCTCAAAAGACTTTYGGAAGAAACCACTGTTCATGTCACCATGACCACAAGTGCTGTCACTTTTAGGAATTTCACTTTACAAACACAGAAGTGGTGCTGTGAGCCCATTYCCTAAGAGGCAGCAACATCAGCTCTGCAGCTGACTCCCTTTCCTCTCCATCATAACACCTCTGGCAGACCCTGGGAGTCACCTCTCTTCTCTGGTGGCAGCAGGTTTGGTTACCCCTGTGCTCATTCATGGAATTTGCTTCATGTGGCCTTGCTAAGAATGCTGCCCTGGCCCTGTGCACCTCCAGCCATCCGAATTAGGGGCAATGAGATACCCCTACAGGGACACCTTATTGAGGGATGTGCCTCAGGCACGACTGCTCGTGCTGCCGGGGGAGCCTGAGCTCCCTGCCTACGCAGCTTTCATGACATGTATCATCCTCCTCTGCTCCATCTTCCCTGCTCCTGACTAATTCAGGCAGCTCAAAGTGCAGGGAATTCCTCTCAAATAAATCCATCCTCCCCCGCCCTGATCCTTTCTTAGAGCAAGGGCAGAATTGTTCAGAACAACCCAAGGGAAGAAATCCAAATAGGAGGTGACCTCCTTCCGACCCTCAGTGCTGGAGCCGAGGTGTGCCCCCYATCCCCCCTCGAGCTCCCTGGGTCATTCCAGCACCTTTGTCTCATTCCCTCCCGGAGCGAGGCCCTCCCASGGGCTCGTGTTTTCCGCGGCCCATGAAGAGCTCTCTGTTCCCGCATGAGTCACGGCCGCGGGCCGGGCAGTGACATCAGCCCCTCGCAGCCCTTCTGGGGCTGCCCTTGCCTGGGCTGGGAGCGGGGCTTTGTGCCGAGGAAAAGGGCCGCCACTGCCGCTGGGGAGGGCGAGGCGCTGAGAGCATCGCTCGGCGCGCTGCATCAGGCGCTCTGTTGTGGGGGATGCCATCCCTGAGCCACCGGAGGAGCAGCTGCAGAAGCCCTGTTTTTCACGCCTGCCAGCAGGCAAACCCTCTCCTGGAATCCCCGGCGTGGTGCTAAAGCCCTGCCGGCTGTCACTACCTGCGCCAGCCACCCCRGGACACGGCACATGCTGCAAACACCTTTTTCTTTGACGGCGTTGGCCCTTCATCTGAGCCCGGGATAGAGAGGGCGCGGCCGGTTTTCAAGGCTGCTTTGAGACTACAATAAGAGCTYTTTGTGGCCTTAAAATTACCATTCTGCAATACTGGCAAAGCATTACCTCTTCCAGGAAAGCTGCTTTGTAGTACCGCAGGAAAGTTATCCCTCTGGCGTTGTCAGCCGCACCAACAGCACTGCAGTCCTGTATTCCTGACCAGAGGCTGATCAAGGCATTGAATGACTTCATGACCTTGATGGATGCACAGTCAGTTCAAGAGTGCTCAGMTGTGCAAACGAAATGCTGCCACCTCACTGATAAGAGAGGAGAGTGCCCATGCCAGGGCAGAGGGGGGGATATGTAAGTCTGCAGCAGATAATAGTGACTCGGGATGATGGCTCCAACTCTGAGCTTGCCGTTTTGGGGAGATAGGCACCCCACCTTCTACCACCCTAAGCCAGTACCCTTCCCTCTCTGGCAGGAGCTGCCAGCCTAGTTTGCCAAGGCTTTACTATAAACAAAATGTCTAATGAAGTATTTTTCTACACATTTTCTTCTTCTAGTGCTGCTGGGAGTCAGAGCCATCCCAGAGGTTTGCTCACCTGTGGACTTTAGCTGCACCAGCAAAGACTTCCATGTCTGGTGGGGAAGGGTGCCAGCTGAGCTCCCCCAGTGAAACATTGCTTTGAAACATCAATAAGGTAATCGTGCACAGAGAGGAAAAAACCAAACTTTTCAGTTCCAGTGCAACGAGAGTTCTGCTTTTGCTCTCAGTTCACTAGTCTGGTGCTGTTTGAGTGTTAGACTACAACTCGGACCTGCAATTCTGCTTTAGATTTGGCTGAACCTTTATGAAACGTAAAGTATGCTTATAAGATTTCAGCACAAGAGGTGGGAAACACCTGATGCCTGATATTGCTTTCTGAGGACTTTTTTGTCCATGAGATTTCTATACCCTGAATCTAAATCYTTTCCCCAGTTTGTCCTCCAACCCTGGCTATGCACTCTGCAGCCAAACAACACCCCCCTTCTTTTTCTTACTGGAGACACAGCAGCTGTTCTGTTTTGCTGCTGAACGAAGCAATGTTTTACTGGCTACRGTTTCCTGGTTTGCAGATTTTGGTGGCAGTGCTGTCACAGAGTTCCTACATCAGCCCCTGCCAGTATTCCCCCTGCCACACAACACTCAGGCCCTTCAGCTGGGCCAGAGCATTTTCTCCCAGGGGCAATGCTGATCGGGCACAGATCTAGCTGAAGCAAAATGCAAAAAGAAAAACCAAACCAAAATTCATATACAAAAAAGAAAAAATCAAAATATTTTCTATTTTACAGGGAGTTTTGTTCAGTCTTAACCACAATCCGATGTGGCTTACTGTAGAGTCACATGAAGAGTTGTTTAGAAACAACTGGGAGGGGGCTGAGCTGGAGTAAAAGAGCGTGGAAAAAAGCTGAGATGGGAATATCTCACGGTATAATTACTAYTAAAGCTTCAGTGTCCTCAAACCATGGCCAACTTTTCTTATCTTGAACCACAACCAGGAGATCACCATAATTTTCCAGTAAACAGCCAATTCATTTCACAATTTGTACATCATTGCACATCCCCCACGTACCAGAGAATCAGCCCTACAAATCCTTTCAGGCCTTAAAAGGATCTTTAGGCTTCAGTTTTCATTTTTAAATGCACAGACGCATTCAACTGAGCTGTAAGCTATTAAAGCAAGACATCACTTCACTGATAAATTAAGTAATTTCACTTATTTGAGAGGAATTCAGTAATAATTCACTTAATTGTCCCATTCATGGACCTATGCCTTTGGACCTATGTTTTGGGATTCCAAATAACACAAATAATAACAAAAATAACAACAGCACATTCCATGTTACTGAACGGAACAGTGATATACCAAAACACAGCTCGTGATACATTATCACYGGCTGTGCAGGAGCGTGGGTGGGAAGCAGGAGGCTGCAAGAAGAGACAGATAGAGCAGCTCCTACATGCGACTTTTTCCTCTTTGCTGCTATTTGCCTTTTGCTGAAGAAGCGCAGCAAATACATTAACACACGCATGAAGAATGAGCTGAGGTAATTCCATCTATGAGCATGTGATCGGTCCCGCTGCCACAAATGTTTTCCCTCTAGGTCCATATCTGAATCTCACACAGACTGACTCACTCTGCGGCCGCGCACGTCATTACTACCCGGCAGCGTCAGGCTGTCATTTGTTTCCTTTTGGAACGGGATGTTCTATAATAGCTCCAACTCCCACTCGACAGTTTATGAAATTGCWGTTCTTTCACATACCTCCTTTGTTCCTGAGCAGCGAGGAGTTTTCAGTTTGTTTCTAAGGTGCTAAAAGAGGATCAGAGTGGCCTGGGCTCAGGGATGCCTCGCCCGAAGCTCTAACAGGATGTGTCTTTTAACAGGATGAAGGTGTGAAGGTTCTCAGTGTGCTGGAGGGTTTGTTCTTTAGGAAGACAAAGGAGGCACAGTGGAGAACTGTTGCTTCTGGGGTTGCTGCTTGAAGTCCCATTCATAAGGTTTCTTCTCCCACAGCCAGGGAGAGACTGTTRCAGACATGGWAGCTGAAGTTCTGGACCTGCTGATGGAGCMATCAAAGCAGAACCAGCTCTGYTTCAAAGTGTCTCGCTGTGATGCTCAAATATGCAACTCTTGTTTTTCAATGCTGATTATTTTGACCCTCGGCTCCACAAATGCTAGTCTACATCTGTGTCTTATTCTGGAACAGGTAAGTGCTTCTGAAGTGAATCTCTGACTGACCGTGCTTCGCTTCATACCACAGCACAGTTTCAGAGCTCARCCTACAGGACTAAACTCATTCTAGTCTCAGGTTAAACCCCCAAGTGCCAATAGCATAGACACGGAGTCAACAGCGCCAACTGGTTTGTTCTGCTGGCTTGATGCTCCTGTCATACCACTGCTTGCTACCTTTGTTTCAGAGCCCAGAGTCCTGGAGGCATTGCATCTCAGCACACAATTGCAAAAGAAAAACGTGATGTGGTTCTAGAGGGGCAGCAGAAGAGAGGAATCTGCGGCCCCCCAGGGTTCCCATCCCATGCAAAGACCATGTTCATCAGGATGCACCTCTAACACTGCCAGATTTCCTGCTGGGAACATCTGACACACAGCTGATGCAAAAGGACAGAACCGAGGGAGCAGAGAGGCAAAGCACGAAAGGATGCAAAAGATGTCAGCATTTCTCCTGCCTGCTTTTGGTATGCTGCTATGATTCAATGCAGGCTAAAATGGATTTGTCTTCACACCRGGTGCACAGCAAAATGGATGCATTGCTGTGTGGAATCCAGTGTCCCCTGCTCCAGGGGCTGCTCCCCTATTTATCAAAGAGTTTTAACCAAATGGGGAGCTGACATTACTTGCTAAGGGTGGAGCCATTCCTAACAAGGTCAATGACAAGCATAGCAAAAGGAGTATGCCTAGCATTCTTCAGGAAAAGTTTATCACTTATTACTTTTCACTGGGAATACAATGGGAATCTTAAAAATGACCTGGAGACAATTTGGAAAAGCAAAACTTACACTTTGCAAATTGCATATAACATTTCTCTGAGAAACAAAAAATTCCTGATGCTACTGCGTGCAACAGGATGCCCTAAGAGTCTCTACAGATATTTATTCTGACCTTCTGGACCTTTGTCCGAGGTTCATTCATTGGGTTTAAATAAATAAGCATTAACAAAACCAAAGCTCCAGACCTTCCACTGTCCTGCATTGAGCCAAGACCTTAAGCAAAGAGGCTTAAGTCACATTTATATTTCCTCTGACCTAGAGACAGAGCACAGCTCAGTACATCCCAGTTATGGAGCAAAAAGACCTTTATGGCTGCACAACCTTGCATTCGGCTGCCTGAGAAATCTTTAAAAACCACTGTAAAGGCAGATCACCACAGGCTGGCATTCCCTGCTCGCTGCAGACACCTTCACATGCAGCACTGGCTGGCGAGAGCAGCCAGAGCCCCAGCCCTGGCTGACTTGCACGACAGCCTCAGGAATCCTCCTCTCCTGGTGCTGCCTGGCCAGCCTTGGGTAATGCTGCACTGCAGAAATACAGTGCCCAGGCTCTCAGAGCCAGCCCTCGAGCTTTGGTAGCTGCCAGGACAAAAGATCATCTCTAAATGTAAGTCATTATAACCTCACAGACATCACCTATAACTTTACCTGGCTTACCTGGGTCGCTGTGGAGGGCAGGGCAGCGTTTCCCTTGACATTCACAACGAACGCGTGCACCAGAGAATACGAGGCTCCTCGTACACAGGGTATTGTTCTGGATTTCGTATTTCTTCGGGGTTGTCTTGGCAACGAAGAGGGTTTGCCGCTAGAGGTGTGTGAAACACTGGGTAACAAAAAACATCACAACTCCCACTTGTTTCATTCCATCACCCTGTTAAACTGGACTCTTTTTCAACCTGCTGGGAAGCTCTCAGTGTGCTGTATGTCAGGAGGGGTGGCACAAATAAGCAYAGACTCCTCTGCTTCCCCCTTTCCCCCAAAACAGTGATTGTGAATATAACAAAAAATTACATTTTTCATTTGAAAATTATTTCTATGAGGACACCCTTACAAGCTGTATTCCTATCCTCCCTTCAACTACCTTCTTAGGGAGTAGTCCCCTGGCAGGCAATGGAACTGGCAATTCCAGAATAGATGAATGGATTTAAGCAAAATTAGGATTTTTTTTTTGCTTGTTCCAGAGAGCTTTTTTTTTTTGTTTTAATTACTAAAATTTTTCACTTCAGTGAAGTCAATAGGGTGACCRTGGACTGATTTCAATATAATCAGGTTTATCAATTTGCCATGATCGAAAGGAAAATTTCCTTTGTAGAGAGAAGAGTTAATGCTACACCTGGTCTGCAAATGAATGGAAATGCCCCACTTGCACTTCTGACTCAGCTCCTTCCACGGACAACAGACCTTTATTCACTATGGATGAARTCCAGGAATTATTCTGGAAAGTTTTTTAACTATGTTTGGATGCAGTTTCACATTGCTCATTCATGTAATTTGCCTTTATTTTTACTTACTAAAGGCATTAAAAAATTAACCCAAACAGCTGTTCAGATGTCTCTATTTTTTATGTAACAAAGGGAAAAAAGTGTGAACAGCTGTGTCAGTGAAACACATCCAGGTGGCATCCCYAAGGCAAAGTTTCTACGAAATCTGTAAGCTAATGTTTTTATTAGCTCAGTTATTGTATTTTTTTTATTACTCTGCTCTTGTAGATTCTTAAAGAGGCTGCTTATTTATCTTCACCCTCATSCCTCAGTGCTTGAGCTGTTCTGCAGCTCAACACAGATATTTACAGTGATTCGCTCATCAAAGGTGAAAACCACCCTTTCAGCACAATCCCCCTGAATCTATTTCTGAGGTCCTGAATGGGATTTAAGGCTGAGTAAGGAGCAATTTTACAGATCTGGCCTTTCTTATGGGGAGAAGCTCAGGCMATGGCATCAAAAATTGCCTTAGGCACATTCAAGAGCAGAGGGAATTTTTTTCCATGTTGTATAACCCAGTCAGCTGAGACGCACAGTTTTTTTGCAGCTCCTTGACAAGGTAGCTGGATCATMCTCAAGAACAGGTTAATCTCTCACAATTACACAAGTCTGAAAGAGCAGTTGTTTGGAACTCCAACATGTGAAGCATTGGGAATTTGGAAACTGCTGGCCAAATTCTCATCTGGTCATTCTGAAATCTGTATCATGTTCACTGACAAAGGTTCATGAATAAGTTCCCTTAATGAGGTTCAACCAGTCYCCCATTCTGCATGGAGTAAATTTGAGCTTTCAAAACTCTAGTGCCCTTTCCGTGCATTTGCTATCACRTCTCAACCATGAGAGGCTTCCAGACACCTGCTCCAAGCTCTGCATTTCAAGGCACCGCACTCCATCTGTGCTCCAGGCATCCCACCATAGTCCAAGCCCTACACCCTGTCCAGTCATCCAGGGCTCTGGGCATCTGTTTAATGCCTTCCATATAAACCCTCCTARGAGTGTGATTCTGCAGCTTGCTGGTTTATGGATATGTTATTCATAAAYTACTGATTGATATTTTCTGCCCTGACATCAGTCCTTGGATTATGGACTTTGTAGCAGAAAGTGAAAGTATTGAAGTGTCTGAAAATTGCCAACGACATCAGAAGGGTTACAGCACATTATATTCATGATAACAATAATAGCAATGACAATTTAAGTGATTAAGCAATTTGTTGCTGTTAATACTCTTTTTCCTATAATATTTGACAAATATGGGCTCTCCAGGGAGTTCCTGAAACTGAAGAAATATTTTCAGGTGACACAGAGTRCAAAGAAAAGAGTTGCTTTTCAGCTTATGGCATAATAATAGTAGATAGTTAAATGTCTGAAATCTGTATATATACCAGTAATATTTTTTCCTTTTTTAATTTTTTTTTTTAAAATTTAGCTTGAGAAATAAATTATACAAAACTGTCTGTACAGTCCTAAGAAGGACCATCTTCTAGGGGAAAGCTCAGCAGAATCAACTCCAAGTCTAAAGGAGATTCTCATTCTCCTCTAAAGCATTCCCTTTTGGTACATTTTCTTCATATTTAGTAGCTGGATGCAATTCCCTCTATRTGTACTAAGCCTGTGTTATTACAATTTGAGCGCAATATATGTTTATTTGGAGTCTAACAAGATCATCAATCAGGAAATAGCACTGAACTTCATATTACATATTTATTTATAGTGTTAGGATGAAATTTATCTGGGTCCATGGAACAAAATTAGGCTGTTACAGCCCTTGGTTTCATATAAGTTATTTTCCTCTCAATGCCTATGCCCTCTGGACACAAATTTATTTCACCAATACTGGATGAAAAATCTCCCATTCTTTCACTGCCTCCAGGTAATGATGTCTATRCCTTTCCTTCTGCTTCCAATTTTGTGTCCATTACTTGAATGGTTGAAAACATGAAATACAATACCACAAATCACAGTACAAGGAAATCTGCTGTGTGTAGAGAATATTTCTTTTCCTTTTCAATACTTTTGTAATTAAAGAAATTCTACTCAATCATTTGATATTTTCAGTGAAATTATCATACTTCTGATCTTAACCTTCCAGTTGACCTTTAGCAGCTGGTTGGCCATTAGAAAGAAGTGTTTGCAGATAGGTTATGGGATGCAGATTTGGAAGATCGCATTTCTTTTCTGAGGTATGTCACACACTGAGCAATGAAAGATGATTTTAAATGGAATGTGTAATAATAAATGTAAATATGAAAGTGGAAAATTACATCACAGAACATGAGAGCTCAAAATAGTTAATCATACAACAGTAATTATCTTAAATAATACCAAAAACATCAGTGAAAAACATTAAGAGACCTTTGTAAAGTGTCCAGATATGTTTTGATTGCTGTATTTGACAACTCTGCAAGAACCTRAGTCTCAGGGACTTGGAATCTCCATGAGATTAGATAGTATTTGCACACAAAATGCAGGAGAGAAGTTAAAAGAACAAATGGCAAGTTTATCTCAAATAGAAGTGTTATAAAACCATTAAGCAAGTAAAAGTTTATTCAGTTAATTGGCTAAGGCCCAGCAAAGATTTCACAACACCATCAGCAGGGTGTTGAAATATTAAAAAAAAAACCAACAACAAACCAACAACCCAGCAACCAAATGCTTGATTTCAGAGAAGCACTGTCATTTAAGAAACACTCTCTTCAGTATTTCTTAGATAAGAAACTGTTTGTCAGCATGTGCATTTTGCCTGGAATCAAAGTCCATGCAATTTATTTTACATACAGCAATATTCTCTCAGTGCTTTGCAATTTTTCCTTACTCAAGTACCAGGAAAAGTGGAAGTAACAGGCATATACAGTTACTAAGAAGTATGACACATATTATTTATATTTACTTAGTGCTTTAACCCAAAATAGACATGCAATCACAGTGTAATGAGTTAACCAACAGGAGCTTCTGGCATTTCTTGTGCACAAAGGAGAAAAAATCTCTCAGGAACCTATATGGATAGGAAAGTGTCAAAGCAGGAATTCCAGGGAAGGTAGCTCATGCAGCTACTGATACAATAGAAAATTGGAACGTACTGAAATAAAATAAACAAATTTGAGGTGCAGACTATGTAAAGTCAATGCAAGATGTGCTCTGGACATCCAGTAAAACTCCAGTAATTATACTGATCATGAAGCAACCTTTGAAACTGAATGTTTCTGAATTTCTGCTCCCTGGGGTATCTTTTTTCTTGGGAATAGTCTGACCATCTAGGAAATATTTCACTCTACCTTCCAGCGCTCACAGAAGTTTGAAAACAATGCAAATATAAATAGTTGCTGATGCCAAACACTTCAGTTGCCAAGAAGAAATAATGTATTTTGTACCAGGATTTTTTTAATGACCAAGATTAATTTTTGGTTTGTCTCCGGCTATTCTTTAACAAAAACACCTCCTGATGAAACACAACCTGTTACTCACAAGTTTTGTGTATTCAGGGGAACTTCTCTCAACAGCTGATTTACAGTGTTCATACAGAACAGGCTGTACTGGGACSTGTTTTTAATCCAGCTGCCAGGTGTTACAGAGGTAATGGGAGAGAGCACCAGGTTTTTGAAGATGAACCTGCTCAGTGATAAAGAATTTAGGGAAAACCAAAACAAAACCAATCAATTAATATACCCCAAATTCTCTTAAGAAAAGGGAAACATTTCACCATTATGATATAAGCAACTACAAYCTGGTAAGAATTGAGGCCAGGCCTCAGGTAGTGTTTCATAGCACAAGTTACACGATCAGATCTCTTGGYGCAACTGCACCAAATAACTGCCTGCAATGTCTAGAATCAGGTCWGCTCTCATGCTTAGTAAAATAAGTCAACCTCCCTAAAAAAGAAACCCCTTTATATATCTATATTTGTATATGTGGATTAATTGATGTTCAAAACTATCTATGATAAATTCAAAGATGAGTTCTGGGAACAAACCAAGCATCATGAAAACACAAACCCAAAAAAAGTAGATGGGAATAGAAGAAAAGAAGGCAGAACTGACAAGAGGTAGAGAAAAAATGAGAAAATACTGGGAATGTATTAGATTATTATCAGGTGGAACTTGTCTTGAATGCAATTTTAGTTACTTTTGTGAACAGCATGTAACCAAAATTTGCTTATGGCTGTCATTACAAAAAAGGAGAAGAATCATGCACCATTTGAGTTATGTTGATTCCTACCACGGCTGAACCTTGTGATTAGAAGTAAATTTTCCCTAGTAATGCAGCAGCCTCTTCTTCCAGCAAGCAAACAGTATTTTTCTGAGCCAAATGCAGTTTACAAGGCCTAAGTCATTAAGCATGACTAAGCTGACCAATCACAGCACATGAACACCGACCCATCTCCCCTAAGTGATGTCAAAAAAATAACCACATCAAGTAAACCAGTAGCTCAAATTTTGAAACAGTGCAAGGACTGAAAAACTTCAATTTCTGCACAAAAAATTTGCCAAAAGAAAAAACACTACACTTGACAAGGAAATTCTTTTGCTGAAAGTTGCATGCTCGGTTATATGATTACATTGCTGGAGTTCCCCTTTTCCTCTTCTTCCTCCTGCGCTTCTCTCTAGGAAGTATTTTCAGAACTTGCTGGTTCAGTTACCTGTTTCAGAGTTGTGGCATTCAGTTCCAGGAACAAAGCCTTATTATTGTAAACACTTCAGCCATAACATTTCTAAGGAAATCAGACTGACTATCATAATCTCCTGCTGACACTCACCTGGGAATTTTACATTCTCTAGTGTGGGAGAAGACTGAGGACAAAACACTAATTATTTTTATTTAATTAAAAGCAAAAGAAGAAATTCAGGATAAAAAATTCAAAGCCTGGAAAGGGAAGTCAGGAAACAGCAAGACAAGAAAGGATGAAAACCAGCACCACACTGAKGACTCTGGAAAATTCCAAGTCAAAGTACATCGCAAGTTTTGTTTTGGTACAACAAGATGATAAACAGTATACTTGGACTTCAGAAGCCTTTTTTWWAAAAAAGTTTTTTTAACCTTTCTTATTCAACCTTGTACTTGAATAACAGCCTGTTCCTGAATTTACAGCCATGCATATTTTCCACACTCACACGTAAAGTTACATTGGCTTCCAGCAGATCACATTTTTGAGTACAGACATCACCCCTGAACATTATCTGCTGACCTTCAAGATGATCACATAGCATCTAGTATTTAGATATTAGCTACTATCTAGAAATGAGCCGCCTTGACGTGATCAAGGTATTTCATCACTCTGCACAAGTACATGCAATGAATCAGCAGCAGCACGAGAGATGCTCTGCCACTCTCAGGTACTCACTGCTGCTTTACAGAATGACACAATATCAAAGATAATAACCAGCCTCAGGAACAAACAAATCACAGGCTAATGAATACAGAGCATTAAAGCCCAAAGTAATTTTCCTTGTACCCCCCTAGAGAACTATAACCAACACTATAGAAAAGTCTCAATGWAATCTTTCTGAGCTCTGTGTGGAGCCCAGTTGCAAGCCAAGAGTGATGTAAGATTTGCCTGGAGTTTGAACTGAACCCTCTGCTTTGTTCTGAGAGCTTACCATTAAAAGAAGGATAAATGTGAGCAATAAATGGTCAATGAACATCTGAGAGCATCTAAAGATCTGCAAGGGATCTCATAAATATATACTAAACATCCTTCCTGATGGATTCCCCAKAAGAATGCTGTATCACCCACAAGGCACATTTTTTACAATCTGTTTCTTTCTGTGTGGATACAAAGGAGTGAAGCAGAGTGTTTAAATTATGACTAGTAAAATTCAAAGTTTAAAGCTTAGGAAAACAACCAAGATTAGAGCTGTTCAACAAAATCATATCTCCCTTCACACAGTGTACTTTTATWGTTATAATCTTTCAATAAACCAACAAATGAGACTCTCAGCTATCAGTACTGTTAGGAATAATGGCTTTAGGTGCACAGAAATAATTTGAACAGCATGGGCTTGAATCATACCAACACCACAGGCAATTGCTGGGGGTTTTCCCACCCAATGCATTGGGGAGGGCTTAGGGTATTTGCTGTCATTTCATAATCTGGTGCCCTAAACTTCGAAGAATGCAGTAAGTCCTGGCAATTTTTCTTGACTCAGGTCCCTTATACATGGGCAATATGTGACCAAGAGCAATTTCTCACAAAGAACACAGCAGAAATTCGAGCATGCTCTGCCTAAAAGCCCCTGGGAAGCAGAGTTTGTTGGCACATCCCTACCTTCAAGCAAGCAGGCAGCAGAGGTGCATCTTGGGGTTATTCAGCTCCAGGCAAAAATGGCAAAGGTCTCTTCTAAGACAGACCTTGAAAGCAAAATTGCAGAAGATACAAATGGTAAATAYGAGAAGGGAAGACAGAGAAATGTTCCAAAAACACATGCAGGCAGAACAGGAACACCATTCTGTTACATATATAGGATACATGTGTATAGGATTCTGTTCCTCCTCCTGGCACTCGACCATGGGTGGTGAAACAGCTGATGCTCTACGCTGCATTGGTCCATCCCTTTTCCAGCTGTCAGATACCAGCTGAGGGAYCTCTGTAAGCACCACATAGCTCAGCAACAAGGACTTGCAAGTCAAATTGATGCCTGCACACAGGTGCTCAAGGTGGCCTTTAGCTGCTRAAAATCCTGCTGAAACTGCCCTCTCATCTACTCCTTGTCATCTCCTAGATCCCTGCAGGAAAGGACGAGGGCAAAACACAGCTACCCAGTCATGGACTACCTCTTAGGGTCCATCATGTTGACWTTCTGTTCTGGAGGTGAAGTAAGAATATTTGAGAAAAGGAATAAACCCCATAAATCTAAGAGAAAAAAAATCTGGCATAGACCACATAGAATAGCTAAAGAAAAGGAAGTGACAACAAACAAGCTCTGCAGTCAAGGAAAGGGTAAAATCTTGGCTCTACTGAAGTCATTGGGATGTTTGCCAAAAAGCTGTAGACAGCATGTTTTATCCAGAACTTTTAATTAGTTATTAAATGATTCAATGGCAAGTTGGCTGGTTGAAGGCTAAAAAAAAAAAACAAACAAACAAAAAAAAAACCAGAAAAATAATAGCTCCAGCATGCCTCTCTCTGCCCTACCTACCCCTTGGGACATTCAGATCATACACAGCCTTTTTCATGGAAGACTTGACAGGTATTTCATTGAACCTTAGTTGAAATCAGTAGGTTCCCAGGCCCTGCCTCCTTCCCAAGTTTGGGGATGAAGATAGGAAACACCTGCTAATGACACCAGAGACACAGCAAACATCAAAGTTATGTGTCAGCAGAAAGCACCCTGGAAACCTGGCCCCTGCAGTACTGACACAGCCTATCTGGTGGGGGATAGTGCACATGAAGAAATAGGATGCTGTGTTYGTTTAATTGACGTACATTTGAAAGGATTTAAATTATTCTTGAGTGACATACCCACAAATAAACAAGGCAGCTCACTGCCTTCAGACTTCACTGTATGAAGAGACCCACCACCCAAACAATCTCTTCACACCGCAAAGTTCTCCACTGCCTCATTTTTCTGCTTTCCTCAGTCTCCTTCTGCCTTTCTCTCTCCAAAGTACACCGTTTCTATGGGAACAAAACACATCATCGGAATGGACACAACTCGGTGACATCCCCACGTGCAGCCAGAAAACAGGGTTTAAACAAGCACTTTGCAGTTTCTGCCACGAGCKGCTGAAGGTGACGGGTGCTGGCCCCACACGTGTGTGCGCACGTGTGAGCGTGGGCGGCTGGCCCTGCGCACGCGCTGTCCCCTCGGCACACGAGGCACACACATGAACAGCCACCGGTTCCCCGGGACAGCAGAAGGCTCAGCAGAACCCGTTCCATCCCATTCTGCTTTCATATAGCTGAAAATTGCTTTGACAGCTGAATAGCTTCTTTGTTTATAACTCGTTCTTAGCTGACTCTGCTGCATTATGGAGCTTTGTAAAGAGATTACTTTGTCAAGAACTGAACATATATGGTCTGGGCATGAACAATTCAGTGTGATGAACTGCATTTATTTTATGTGACGTGCAATCCACAGTCCTGCTGCCTTTAATGCATCTGCTTTTCTCTGTGGGTTTCATTTTCYRATCTCAAGTGTTATGAATTTTCTTAGGGTCTTTGGTATTATCTTCTTTACCCTCTCCTGGACAGATGCAGAGAATTTTCAATATGTCAGATCTCA
The DNA here is from genome assembly GCF_030028575.1 of Malurus melanocephalus. Lineage (NCBI taxonomy): Eukaryota > Metazoa > Chordata > Aves > Passeriformes > Maluridae > Malurus > Malurus melanocephalus. The sequence continues at coordinate 2,169,976 of NW_026623256.1, read as the reverse complement.
AGACATTGTGTCTTATGCTAAATGTACCAAATCAAGTTTTTGGCTGCAAAGAAYAGATCAACATTGTTATCCAGCTAGCTAATTATCCACCTGCAAATATCTTATTCCTGCCCCAAACTGCTAGARTTTTGTTAGCATTTAAGTKRGGATTTCAACACAATAGAGTGCCAAATTAGAAACTGGACTCACTATAGGGAACACCTTATGGAACATATACAGCTTCTTACCTTGTCCCTTCATACCCAGCGCTAAAACCCTAAGTAGACAGATCTCCATCCACATGACTTCAGCTGCACCTGAGCTAGTCCATTGTYGTTACAGAGCATTATGTATAAAATATTAAAGCAAACCCAGCYCATTCTGCACTGCAGGCACTTATCAGGGCCTTTCACTGTGCACTGGATGAGCTTTGCAGGCTCTGAAGCTGTTGCCTTTGGTGGCGCTTGAGTTGACTGCACTGGTCATCTCTGATCACCACTGTAGTTTTTACTGCCAGCTATGACTTGCTTAGAAATTACATTACTGCAGATTGACTTTATGCCCTGCCTGGAGGCACAATAAAGACTCAGGGCATTTTTCTTTGGTTTCTCCTGTCTTATTCCCCTCTCCCTCACTCAATTTTTTAAATAAGCAACATTAATTCTAATGGATAAATGATGAAGTCCAGTATAAAAATGACTRAGAGTATGAATTGTCCTAACAGTAAAATTCCTATCAGTTTTGTAGTAGTCATTTCATTGATCTTTTGTGGGTTGGAGACTAAGCACTTTTCTTAGAGACATCAGTGGAGGCTTTCCTTGTGCTGGATACAGAGCAGGGCGTCGCAGCATCTTGTATTTCAAGGGGTTTTGCTCAGCCCATGAACTGTTAGAACTCCAATTTACACTACTCTGCATTTTGCACTCAGTGGTATTTTCCCACWTCTGAACATATCAACCTTCCCTATAAACAGAGGGGAAGTTTGTCAGACAGACAAATCCCTCCTTATCTCTTAGTCATAACCCCAATCCACCTCAGATGATTTAAAGAGCTTCGCACATATTAACCTTTCAAATAAAAAAGACAAGCAAACGGCTTCTTTGCAAATCACTGTTTGAAAACAGAAGCTGCAGAAAGATTCTTCMCAACCTTACTTGCTCCTACTCACACTCCTAATGGGCACATATTTCACAAGAGCTGGCACACTACATGCTTATTTGTTGAAAAAAATTTTTTTTTCAATTCAACACCTCAGTGGAAGTCTTTGTACTAGAAACTAGTGCCTTAACTAATAAATTCCCWATCTTTCACTCCTATGGCAAATGATGGACTGATATCACTGACAAAAAGGTACCTCCGACCTTGCAATATTCAGGTAAATAATGAAAAGCCACACAGGTGGTTTAGAAACAATTATTCTTATTATACTYGGAATTTTCAGATTTAGCAAGAAGTCATGAGGTCTTCAGTCAGTAAATTTCCACACACAGTTTCTGTTCTTCGCCCCCCCTTGTGGCAAACGTGGCTGAGCCACCAAACATGTCTCAATCGGTCTGCAACCTGCTCCGCCGCAGGAAAATCCCAGCCCAGCAGACACCAGCTGTACTGGGATATGGCTGGTGCCAGTAAAGGCAGCAGGGATTTTCACTATCACTGCTTGTGTGCATTGGTTGGAGAGGTTGAAGTCAACTGGCTGAAACACACTAAAATCTTTGCGCAGAAAGAGACCACAAAAGAGAAAAAAAGGAGAGTCATAGTTTGCAGAGGAGAAGTAAATAATTTCCAAGGTCAGGGACCCTTGATGCAGAGAGAAAATGAGAAGTAGAGAGGGGAAGGAAGGCATGTCRTCACCTCACATCATGATCCTTCTGGAGTAAACACAGCTTAGCATGTGCTCAGTGTGCCTTGCACTTTCYTTCAAGAAGAGCTCCATGTCATTAATATCCTAAATGGTGGATTTCCACTTTCATATGTCTTCTCATTTCACTGCTGATGGCACCTAAATTCAGATTTGAATTTCCAAAACCAACTAAAATCCCTGCCTATGACTCCAGTCTTAGCTGTTCCCTGCCAGTGTATGAACATGACTCTCCTTCCATAAGGTCATAGTTAATAACAAGCTAAATATGTCCCACCTAGAGGAGCATGCATGGGTCATGGTGTCAGTCTACATCTTATAAGTAAACATGAGAGCTTATTGAAGGCTACTTTTTTCCAAAAAGGACCTTAAATTTTGGCCCATGACAAAAAGTCAGTGAATAACTACTTTTACTAAAGGCATATAACCAATTCTCTCTTTAGAACTGTGCCAGGGAGTACATTAGACAGTGGASTCCAGGCTCCTGCCACTTCTGACCCGCCACTGGCTCACAAAATCTTTGATGATTGACTTGCATCAAGCTCCTCATGGACATGAGAATACCCAGAAAGGAGATCTTGTATGCTCTGGTTTCTGGAAAGGCAACAGGAAACACAAGGGCTGATGCCATTAGCAGATGGATACTTTCCCTGTTCAGAGTGCTCCAGCCTTTCATACTTACTGGAAAAGTGGGAGCAGAACCACAGGCCAAGCTCTCAGTGCCCATTAGAGGTAAAGRTGCTGGGCATGAGCACATAATTAGGATTAGCAGATTGGACCTCAATAGTTCAAAGCATTTAAGACTTTACTTTCAGGGCTGGATAACTGAGGGAAGACCAAGGCTATTGTAAATACATCTTTGATGTCAATGACAAATTTCTTTGTAATTACTGGCAACTTTTCTCTGGATCTCATAAAAATAGTTCCTAAAAGAAATTTTGAAAATCCAAACTCAGAAAGAATCACCCCAAAGAAGCTCTGAAGTGATTTCCTCTAAAGAAAAAGGACAGGTTCAGGAATTTCCTCATTCTCTTGTGTCAGAGACAGGCAGTGGGATTTTGCACAACCACAGCAGCCTGGCTCAGAYATCCACAGGGTGTTTCAAGTTCTCCCTCAGCAGGGCATAAGTCCACCTGAAAGAGTAGTGATGGCGAGGGAATTGCACAGCCACTGGCCCAGCCTGAATGCTATGAGGCTCTTCCAGACTTGCTCTGTAAACAGGAATTGCCTTTGGACCCTTAAAAAACATGCACTATATCATTCTGGAATGGCGTTAATCTCTCGGTCATGGAGGTCAAAGCAAGATTTCTATTATAAGCTCTGTGAAACACATCTCCTTCCCAGCCACTCACTTGCAGGGAACAAAATCCAGTCARCCAAAATGATCCGTGTGTAACAGGACACCAGAGCAGGCATTTGAGGCAACGTGGGCGAGGCATTTTGGAGCTGTGAGACCTCCGAGCTGGTGCCGAGCCCTTGGTGAGGCAATGCTGGCTCAGTGCCACAGTCAAGGAAGCAAAAGAGACAGTTTTCTCTYTGCTTCCTTGCAGAGGACAATGGTCTATTCACAGACAATGTCAGCTGGGGAGGCCACGGCCACACCTCTCACCCAAGGTCCAGCAGGGCCTTCCWCAGTACTCCCCAGCATCAGTTGTGTTCCCTGCCTGTCCCTTCCATCTTCCCTAGCACCTCTGCACACTCCTGGCTCATTCATCTCAAYAGCACTTACAACAGCTGAAGCCCAGGAAAGACTGGACCTTGTGGTTACAAATGACAACGCCCCAGCCTTGGAGTCATGTCGGCTGAGCAATGATTGACATGTGCCAGAGCACAGACCAGAGCACCCTGATCCTCAGGGTGTGGGAGGCTGGAGGTTAACTCAGGACCCTCCACATCCCTTTCTTTAACACATTTTCTTTGTATTTTCCTCAGGGTCCACAGTGCACCTTGGCTTTGCTGATAAACTTATCAGTAGCARAATGAAACATCCGTTTCATTTGTGCTGTTTACACAGAGGCATTTTCTCCAGTTGGTCAGTTGGGATTCAGCGAACAGGGTGACCCTGTGTTTTCTTCTATACCTCACAAACACTACTCCCAGCAGTGTGTGCTGCATGTCAGAAGATGGGAAGAGATTCTGCATCAGGGCCCAGCCCTTCCCCACCCCAGTGTTGCAGTCTTCACCTCTACACTGGAGGTGGTCTATCCCCACACATCATTCCCAACCCCAAACCAACCCCTAGAGATGAGGAAAGGCTGTGGCACAGTATGTGGACGCCGATTACATCTCCAAACAGGAGGAGCACACAATCGGTGGGATCCGCCTGCTTTCCAACCCCTTTGTGCTCAGGGGCAGAAATACAAATAAGCCTCAATGTCTTTTTCCTGCTTATATGAACCAAGATCCGTTTTTCAATAGCAGGCYCTGACAGATAAGTAGTCCCTATTCTCAGTAGTTATTTTTGGGAGAGAAAGACTTTTGCTGGCTCCCATGACACTCCCCTCCAGCACTTGGGAGGTGCAAKGAGATGGCAGGTAGAGCTGTGATTCAGGGATGCTCCTACACSCACTGGAAGCTGGTGTTGCCATGCCAACCCTGTAGTCTGTGCCCCAGGGCGCTGCAGGCTGCCACAGGGTCTKTGCTTTTGCACATAGATCAGTCTCAGGAACTTCCAGCAGAAGATTTGTTTGAACCCTTGATTGCAGGATGGATGACAATGTCCCACTGAGTTTTCAGCTCACCTGCCCATCTCCCCACTTACTCTTGTCTCAGAGGGAATAGGATCACAAACTTTATGAGGGAGTTTTTCCCCCTAAATGAATTACATCACACAATCATTGCTAATAGCTTGTGTTGTTTAAGAAGGACCACAGAGAGAGAAGTGGATAGGAATGGCAACAATCCTCCCAACAAGCCCAGGCACCCCTGGCAGAGCCGCACCCACCCTTACCCACGCAGCATGTCAAGTCATGTGCTGCCTGAGACAGCACCCAGAGCCCATCTGAAGTGCTCRCAGCACGTGACCAATTACCTTTGCTCTGCTTAGACTCAACAAAAGGGACATTTTAAAAACTGTTCATTCCAAAAGGCACTAAGTGACAAAGCCAGCTCTGTGCAAAACAGAGGTGGAGGGCACTGCAGACAGTTCATAGCTAAAAAGACTCATTTGGATTCCATTGCCTTGTTGGAGAATTCCCTAGGTAATTTCCTGGGTATTTTCTAGCTTACTTCCTTATTGCTCTCTGGGTAAACTAGGTCAAAACACTTGTCTTGTCTAAGCCTTGGTTAGTCAACAAATTAAATGAAGACGATGGAACAAGTTGTTCCCTGCTTCTTCTGCATGGGGTTCAACCTTATGGAAAGTCCATAAAATGCCCTTCCTCTCCTTTTAGAGCCAGGAAGGCCTTTGAAAGGGTTACTCTATAGCACCCCAGATGGAGGACTAAAAGTTTTTTTGAAGAAGGTAAGCTTTTTTTTTTAATATGTCAGCCAGCAACCATGTTTCACTGCATTGTTAACATGGAGAGTTAAAGATACCAACAAACAGCACTTAAGACATGAGACTATTCTTCAGAATGCCTCTGTATTTCAGTGTGTGCATTAAATATGTTGATAAACCAAGTCCAATTCCATTGTATGTTACATTGCATCAGCACTCTCCAATTTTCTTATATCCTAAGATTCAGCAATCTGGATGGATTTTTGACTTGAGCAATTCCCTACTTCTTTAGCCTTTCGGAATTTGGGAGCAATTTTGGCATCAGGTGTTTAAAAACGTAACCACTGTCTTCCCAGGAGCAGAGATAACCAAAATAAGAATTTTAACTTAGCAGACCTCTACAGCGAGGTGGAGGAAGAAGCTGTTGTCAGAACAGTATTGGCATGACTGTAGTTTCCTATGGCATTCTCTGGCTGCCTTCCACTCCATAGGTGCCCCTTGCCTTGCTCCTCCTGGGTTGTCCCACCTGTGGGCTGTAWATCTTCTGTTTCATGGCCCTGTCTCCAGTTTATGATATCATCACAAGCCATTACTACGGCCCACATAGCCAGGCTTGGTACACAGGTTCAATAGTGCAAGTCCTTTGAACTGCATTCCTCAAGTCCACTTTTCATCCCATTATCAGATTGGTACTGAATAAAGGCCAAGTGGAAAATCCCAGTATGACATGCCTATGCTGTCATTCACATAATGGCTGTGATCAGAAAAGGGTTGGTAAGAGACCTCAGCATGTACTGAACTATGTGAATTATGTGTSTTTAGTCCAATTGGAATGATTTCTGATATCTCAGGGTCAAAGTCTCACAATTCATAGGCAAATATTTTAGAGGACTCATATATTAATGACATATCATTAGCCAGAATCAGAACTGGTTCTGCTTAGTCAGTTACCTTGGACCAAAAMCATTCAGCCAGAGACTCTGAGACATGATCTGGCTCCAGGAATTAAAATGAGAACCATTCCCCACACTGCCCAGCTATGGCAATTACACAGCCAAGGCTTTGGCTTCCAGACAACAAAGCTACTTGAAGATGTTGGGAAGGTCCCTCACTGCCTGTTAAACAAAAACYCCAACTACACGTCAACAAAACAAACATCTAATTTTTGGGAGTTTTAAAGCTTCTTTGCTTGATTTCTTGCCACAGTGGAATAAAATAAAGTACCATAGTGATGACTTTGGGCCGTTAAAGGACCAGGTCTGGCAGAGCCTGYAGGGATGTGCATCCTGGAGCATCCCCGCACATACAGTCCCCAGAGGGGCTTTGCAAACTGCTCAGATAACTGTTGCATTAAATTACATTTAGCTTGAGTGGTCTGTAGCTCATCAGTTGACTTCTGGCTCTGATTTCTAATAACWGGAAGCATCTGACATAACGAAAGCCTTTAGAGAAGGCACAGGGAAAGAAATAAATGTGCTAATTAAGCTATGTAGAGTGCCTTGGAGAAGAGTACTCAACTTCAAGGATACCCTGACATTTCTGACCCATTACAAGTAGCAGCATAGAAATTCCAGAAATTTAATGTAGAGTGTTTAATTAAGACACAGATGAAAAGAAATCAGTAGAATTTAGAACTGATTTCTTCCCTACTGCTTAGTAAATATTCTTAGTCGCTAATGTGGCTAACTTTGATTACAGGAGGTAAGTCATCCTCATAAATGTGATAGAAAACCATGCAGGCCTAGCACATTTATGATGAGTTCTTTGCTTGTGGTGCAAATGGAAATGCAATAGTCCTATTGCTGTATCCTGCTTAGCACTTAAATACCATTTTTTTTCATTTATTTCCATATTTGAAGCTAAGGACACAGAGGAATGTTTTGTATTTTACATATTACACATATTTTCTTCTGAGATCAAAGATGTAAAAATACAGCTCAAATAATACTACACTCAACATCTCTCCCCTCCAAACCCTCTAACTTTTACAGTGTCCTCACAGGAAACATTTTGGTTTATCTGTCTTAATACACAGTTAAACTGAGGTTTGCAAAACAGAAAGTTACCATGGTCAAAATGCATGTTAGGTACAGAGCTGGGGAGAGAAATCCGGATCCACGTTCCTAGTTGTCAGCTCTACCAGTTTGCTGGTATTCCTTTCCTTGCCTGCATTGAGGTTATCCAGATTTCCYGTTTATGTAACAGGTGCTGAATGGGAGACCACTCTTCTTAGGATGGTTTGAAGCCCCTTGCCCCTACTGCTGAAGACTTTCTACTTGTTCCTCAAATGAAAATGTGTGAAGTATTACYTAATCTGGGTAATAATTTCATTAGTAGATAAAATTCACCCTCCTGTCTYGTAAAGTAGCTCTCATTTTTAATTTACCCTAATTTGTCCAATTGTCAGCCTCTGATGTCTGTGTTTTCATCTGGACCCACCATGTCACTGACGTGTGTCAAAGTATCCCTTTTTATAGCTATAAAGAAGACTAGTAAGCATAGCCCAGGCTATGATTATTTGGGAATTTGGAATTTAGTTCATACTCCTCACAGGTGTCAAGGAGGGATAACTTTTTCATACTTCTCCATATTGCTGAATATTAAATTAATTGGTTGTGATTGATACAGGAGGGTCAGTAATTAAAGCTTTTTCCATCGAGGTGGTTTTATTCAGTGTTTGAAAGACATGACTGCTTAGATCAAGTCTCTCTAGACACATTTCTCAGTTTTTCCTGTTAGTAGGAACACAAAGGACTGGATATGCAATCTCCAGYCACTCCAGTTTGTGTCTCCAACTCTATTTAATCCATGTACCAGGGCAAGAGCTTGCTACTACCACTAGCTGAAAGAATTGCAGTAGAAGCAACTGATGAACCTGAAAAAATCTAAATCAAGGCAATCTACAATTACAGCATTTTTCCCTCTGACCAGAGCAATATCCTGMAGAGAGAAATCTAGATCCCACTGAATGGGAGAAAGTTGGCTGGGAATGGCAGCAGCATCCCTTTGATGGCAGAGCCAAGGAAGAAAACTATCTAATTCTTCCATTGCGAAGTTTCYACTGGACCAAAAACAAAACAAGCATTCAGTTTGGTCATGCATGAGTCTGGCTTTTAAAATACTCATCTGGGCCTCCTATTCTTCCTCCAGCTGTAGATGCTGCACCCTCCTGCCCCCCAGCTGGGCTTGGGGAATCTGTGCTCTGACTTGGGCTGCTCCGCATTTCATAATGTGCTCATGTGCTGGTCTAGGCTGCCTTATAGGGTAATAAACTGAAAGAGGAGAGATTTAGATTAGATCTTAGGAATGAAATCTTCCCTCTGGGATTGGTGAGAGCCTGGTACTGGTTGCCCAGAGAAGCTCTTGATACCCCATTCCTGGCAGCATTCAAGGCCAGGGTGGATGGRGTTTGGAGCAACCYTKACTAGTGGAAGGGTCTCTGAGCATRGCAGGGCAGTGGAACTGGATGATCTTTAAGGTCCCTTTCAATCRGAGCCATCTACCATTCTAATAAGCCATTTTTAGTTTTAATAAAATAAATAACAAGATTGTATTTCTGTTGTTATACTTAYGTAAGGAGCGATGTAACTGGCTCTCCCTGTCTCAGTCTTGTTCTATTAATAAAGTCCATGTGAGGAATATACACATTTACAGCACGTGTGAAACCTGTACACGTAACTGGTCTCGAGCTAGAATAGTTTCCATGCTGTGTATCTCCATATAGCCCATCTTTCTGGCACATGTGACCCAGAAATGTGTCATCAGGACTCCTGTAGTCACTGGACTGATGAAAGGAATTCAAGGGAAACAGAAGCAACAATGCTGCTTCCAACCTTTGCTCAGCTTGTTGCTACTGCTCTCTGAAAAAGTTAGCAACGCATGAAAAAGATGTTGTCATCCCAACCTGGCCATGTTTTACTGTTTCATACAGCAGGCTTTTATGTAAAGCCATATTTCCCAGAGATTATTAAGAAAAAGGAACAAAAAAATCCACAGCTGTCAGTTTTTAAAAGCAAATAATCACTCCCACGCAATGGCTGAAAGGCAAACTTGTACCTAGAGACTTGCAACTGACATCACTGACGTATTTCATTGTCCAATCAAACTGTTAAAAATAAAAATAAACAAAGTCCACAGAGAAGAATATACTGGATTTTAACATTCTGTCACATTTCATAACCAAAGCTGCGGTCAGCAACATGGAGCAAAAAAATGTTTGGTTATAAGTCTTGACTACAATCCGACAGTCTCACTGGCATCGCATGGAAAAATTCCAAATTAAAGACATTCAGAGTAAAGTCGAAACATCACAAATAACCCTATTTTGTGTAGTATAAATAAAAATCAAACCAATCAAATGCTCAGGAAGACAACTAATAAAAGACTGTTCTTCTGGGCATCCTTGTTAGTGATTTACCCAGTGTGTTTTAAATGCCTATAACAATTAAGTTAGTGGACAAGCTGTTCTAGTCCTCTGGGCATGAATTGTCCTCCTAATGGTTGCTCTCCAGGTTTCCCCACARCCACATCCTTCCAATATCTCGCTTCTTCCTTCCGGCCTCCAGCTGGTGACTCACTGTTTAATCAGTGCAGCCATCAGGATATTCACCTGCCAAATCAGAGCARCCCTTGCTCTTGCTGCTGTGAGCTTCACTGTGCCTACTCCCAACTTTTGCTGATTACTTCCACTCATTGCACCMATTCTAAATTTAAGACCGTCAGCACTTCAGGGCAAAGCTCCCACCATGTGTGGCATAAAGCCCACCCTCCATCACAGTGTCTGCACACCCTATAGAAGGTCATAAGCRTCTTAGCTGCCCAAAGGATGAAAGGACCACAATCCTCAGGCYRACTTAGGTTTGAAATYCAGGGCAAAAGTTCCACTKGCATGAASAGGGATGGATGAAGCARGGGCTGATCCAGAAGGTAATGCTTYAACCCACTTGAAGAGCCTGCATCTTCTCAATRGTGAGGGATTCCATTCTGCCTTCAGAAGTCCTAAAGCCAACAAATTATTTTAACAAGAACTGTGAAACTCCTCCAGTAACACTCATTAGAAAGTTACCCATCATGAAAGACATGAGGCAGTAAGGAGTCTGGASGTGTAGGGGTCAACAGAGGGTATTYTATYTTTATMTTTTCTTTAGAAACAATAAAGGAGATGGAAGATAAAATGTGAGATTATGTCACAGCAGAATATTCCTATCCAGAGGATGATAAGCCTTTTCCACTGAAATCAAGTAATCTTCAAAGGATGACCGAGCTGTGTTGACATGTACTCTGCAGAGGTTTGTACAGTCTTTCCACTTCCTGTATTTATGTAAAAAAGCTACATTACACGTTACATTACATAGCTCAGTTGATCTTAAGGTCCACTCCAGGTCCAGTTACTAATTAGAATAATGAAGAATATCAATGTAAGTGGCAGGAATTTGATCAAGTCAGACTGGCAATGGATACTTTAGCAACAAGAACAGTCAAATCATATCTCAGTCTTTGATTACCCTTAGAAGGATTACCTGGGCTGTGAATTGATCCACTCTATCTTTTCCCTACAGCTTTGTCTGTGTCACAGCCAGGACACAGACTCTCACCTGTTTAAGCTGCCAGGAGCCCCAGGTTATCYGTGGCTCTAGGGAGATGCACTTTCTGCATGTTAAAAGACGAACACACTGACTAGTCGCTGTCTCACTGGCACATGTTTCACATTAGCTGTGGGTAATCTTCCCCCTCCCTCTCSCTGCCCTTCTTCATTATCTGGATAACTGGCTGCAGACCATCTCGGAAGGAACATACTTGGGAGTCATCACAGGGGTGTATTATGAAAGAAAGAGCTCAACCGTAATAATATCCTAATTAAAAGAACAGAAAGGCTACATAACACAAAATTTCTGCCTTCCAGACCCCTGTATTTCAGATCCCATTTTGCATCCAGCAGTCAATGCTGACACTTCTGCACAGGTCAGGCTCCTGCCTCTGCAGAGCTCAGCAGCCCATGTCTKGTCTGGAGGAAATGTGCACTTCAAACATGGATTTTGATCAAGTTTCACAATACCAAAATTATCAAAACAGCAGCCTGCAGAAAAGCGGGGTATAGGCAGCAGTGACCTCCAGTTCTCTTTGCAAACACCCTGCTGCAAAAGTGCTCTATATTTATGTTGATAAGTGACAGAGAGACTTCAGGGTGCTCAAGCATTTTTTTGGACTCCATAGCAGCAGGAACTCCTTGCTCAGTGGGGTGAAGCTGGAAGCCTCAGGCTGAAAAATCYGGCTGGTCACTATCCAGACCGCAAAGATTTCAAAACATATGRCACCCATGGGCTGGATCTACCCACTTGCAACACATTGCTTTCCCTGTGCTATCTACTGCCTTCCAAAAATCCCACAATTGCTTTTATTCTGATTTAGCTAAGCTCCCTTCTCTGAAAACACATGGTTGTGAAAATACAAACTTTTGGGCCAYATTTGAAATAATGATTCTATTCATAGTTTCCAAACTCTCCTTTAACCCTAGTCCAGCAAGACAGAAAGAGACAAATCTAACTGAGCTGCACAAACTCCTCCATAGTGCCTTCATAGGTACCTAGAGAGAAAGGGCACACAGAGCTCAGGATAGAGAACTTGGCTCAGAGACACCTAGGACACATTAAGAAGAGGCATCAGAAACAAACTTAGGCTGGGGAAATTGGTCTATTTTATTGCAGCTGAATGAGGATCGCAGCCTAGGCAGACCCTTCCTTTCCTAGATTCTACTTTTTTGATCCTGGTAAAGTTGTTCCCTCTGTTCCACTAATACTTATCCAGATTTATTTGTTTACTTTGCTATTAAAAGTCAGGTACAMAAGGGGTTGTACTTTTTGTTCAACTGAATACAATTGTGAGCTTCCAAAGTCCYCACAGTATCATGACTTCTCTGAACYATTCAGTGATATAAATTCTCGGAACACAAGGGAAGGGGAGCCTTATGCCATAGATAKGGGAGCATGGCTACACAGAGATAACACCTGGCAGCTTCAGGAGACTCGTAATAGCAAGTTTTCTTCATTACTTTCATTATCGCAATTCTATATATGGGATGTTGCTGGAAATCATGTGAGTTCCTGAAGGTCAGCTCCTCTGCTTGTAAAGTGTTTAAGAGTTTCACTTTCAGATTGCTGGAAAATAAAATGAGGTACTTCTCAGTCAGCCTTTGCTCTACAAAAAATTCCTGTCCATGGAAATAAATTTCATTACTTATGCTAATTTATARCTGCCATGTCCTCCCTTTAGCTTCCTGGCATGAAGGTATGAAAAGTCTTAAATTTCATTTGTGATTACATTGTCATCAAACTCAAAAAATAGCTAAATGAAATTATAATAATTAAATGTACTCAGCTGCTTTTTCCCAGAGAATTTCTGCATGCTTTGAGTGTGGGAGAAGTGACTCATTCTTCATGAGGAGAATGCRGTATAAATCCTGCTAATTATTTGTGCTGAGAATGGTATCTACAATTCATTAATTATATGAAAGTTATAGGGCTCTGGCACTTTTTCATAAAGTGCCATTAATATTGCAGCTGGCTAAGCTACAGGCACTCTGCAAGATCTTGAGAAATCATATCTCAGGGTAGAAATACTTTAAATATATTTTTATTCAACATATTTTAGTATTTCTCCTTTGAACATACTCCCCTGACAAATGAAACAATCTCAGCAACTCCAGCAGGACAAAAAAAGAAAGCYTCAGCTGCAGCTAGAATTCAGAAATAGATATTATGCAGCACCAAGATATATTGTGCACTCTTAAAGGATTCTTGGAATGAGTGCAGGACTTGAAGTGAATCCCCTGCTGTTTATCAATCCCCTATCACTGAAGGCCGCTTTCCAGAATACCTCTCAGAACTAGTGAACAGGTTGTTAATTAGCAGCCACCATTACACCAATTAGAGACGAGGGACAAACAACTAACCACTGCCCAGACTGTAGCACAGGCTGGAGCCCCCCCAGCCCAATTCACAAAGGGTCTCTGTGCTGCCCACAGCCAGATCGGCCATAACTCTGCCCAGCCCCACCACTGGAGCAGCCACAGCAGAAAAAGCTGTAAATAGCAGTATGTATGAGTTTGTATAAACCAAGAAGAGATGGCAATATCCAGGGAAGAAGAAAGGAGAAGGGAGACRATGAAAGCAACACATGAGATGAAGCAAAATTACATCAAGCTTGAAAGAACTTGTCAAGTCCTTATCCTGCTATAGATAAGTTGCTTTAGTTAACTGAGCAGATCCACCTTTCTGATAAACTGAATCCTGTTTCATTTCARTGCCACTTGTATCCATGCTGATGTGTGTCTGGCTGTCTCTAAGACATACATTTGGAAACTAATGGAAAGGACCTGATAGCATCAGTCAGGTAAGAGGGCTGATGTTCCCTCTACAGTCCAAAATGTTGCAAAAATACAAGATAATATTTTAGGCTGGGATGACTCAGAAATCAGCATCAACTTGCCAACTTGGAAGGCCTTAGGATGTTTGCTTCAAATTGTATCTTGGTAACAAATTCATATGTCACATTCACATACACAAATCCATACATAATGAGATTAAAGGTCACAGCTCCTTAGGAGAAACCCTATTAATACAAAAACACAAAGAGAGTCTKCTGTCTACAAACAGAAAACTTATAATCCAAAGGCACTTCATTAAGTGAATTGATCTATTTCTACAGCTCTGCCCAGWAACAGCCTCTGGCAAGAAAAGCCCATTATTTGTTTATTTGTTTTCATGGTTTGTTTATTTTTTTTTTAAATCTGGCATTTTGGTTATGCCTGGCCTTTAACTTGCCTTCCTTGGGTAAAGGACTTATTCTTAAGACTTAGATTTCTAATAGGATGAGACCTGTTAATTTTCTCTTTT
>NW_026623256.1:2090112-2155690 GCF_030028575.1 Malurus melanocephalus | reverse complement strand
TTTATTTTAAGGCTTCCATCACAGAGATGAGCTCTATGATCAGCAGTAACTGGAAAAAAGTAAGTATGAGACTAGTCAGACAGCATGTGACAATCAAAAATTCCTGCCAGTCCTCCTGAAAAATCTGCTTGTAAAGAGGATGCCACGTACCTTAAAATGTTTTCAGGCAGTACCAACGAAAAAAATCTCAAACAAACCTACTAACAGAAGTATGTTGSAGATTAGGTGTACCTGAAGAGATGRACCRGGTCAGCCTGGTCTAGATTATTGCTGCAATAAAGGCACCAAGCACTTAAATCATGACACAAACTGACCATAAASATTCTGTAACATGCCCTTAGACCCTTTCTTTACTTTGCATGGTCACCAGTCACATGTGAAAACCATGACCATTTCAAGCATCGTGATGAGATTTGTAATATTTTCCCATGGGTTGTTTGCTGGAAAAATATATTTGGGGAAAAATGTTTTGGAAACTGAAGTCACATGCTTTGATGTGAAAAAAACAGCAAGTCTGAAATTATATATCCTCAGCTCAGCATTAAACAGAGCTTAACAGTTTCTTAAAAGAAAATACAGCRTGCTTTGGAAATGAAAATGAACTTCCACATGATTGGAGCAGAAACTTCATACTTGATTTCTGTGCAGTTATCATGAAATACAGAAACCTTTGATTTAGAGCTCAGCGTGTTTCAGTAGATTTCAAATAGCCCAAGGGCAACTCCAAACCTAAAGGTAATTATGAAAATAAAACTTTGAATTTCTCAAACAAACYGAAGCTGTGGTTTAAACCCCCCAAAAAAAACTTGTGGAGACTGGTCCATGATGGATCACCAGAACTGAATAAATGGATTGGTTCCACACTAATCTGGCCACACCTGAAGCAATCTGTTAACAATCTTTATGGCTGGCACTCAGGAGATTTKCATCTAAAAACCTCAACCGAATCTCACCTACAAATTCAGTCTGGACCATCCTGTTAAATTAGGTGCCTTCAAGAAAAAAGGTCCCCAGGCCCTCAACAAAGACATTAAGATAAGACATCACTTGCTTGACCAATTAGCTGCTATTTGAAATTGTAAGTGCTTGGCATGAATTARTTTAATCATAAAATGGCTCACAAAGTCTTTACCTTGCTAGAAATAAGCAGCAGGAGAGAGTTTCCCTGTGCAGAAGTCCCTGGATCTGCCCYACCAGTGGGTTTAAAGCCCAAGAAACCCTACCTCTCCTTGCTCTCAGGGTCTCACACACCTCTCCTCTCTCTCCAGCATTTATTTCAGTCCCTGTAGTAGCAATTAGGGTAGATGGGCAACTTGGCTCTGCCTTGCCCTTTGTCAGCCCCAAGCAGGATCAGACACCCCATCTTTGAGCCTAAAAGACTGYACCCAGGAAACCCTGTAGCTGCAGTGGGCTAWTAAAACCTTCCTGCCAGTGAATACCTCTCAGCACCACACTATCAAATAAAYAGCACACAGTGGTGTTGACTTTACCTCTGCGTTGAACCCAGCACGTAGCCACAGCTCGGTATTGCACCACACAGACCTAATGTTTGCTTTCCAACCATGGCCTGTGTTGGCTTATCCCCTCCAGGCCCATTTCCCACCCTTGACTTGAACCTGTGCTATTGCTATACTTTCTCCTAATTGCCAAAAATTGCTTGTCTCCTCCATGCCCCAGGATTATTCAAGGTATCCATTTCACGGTGCTGATGCTCCTCTTGCACTGAAGCCAGTTTGGTATTTCAAAAGATGCCATTACTAAAACTTAAAATGCTTTTCTTAATAATGACATTACACAAAATTAGTAATGTAAGCTACATTAATTTGCTGGTCTGTTTCACTTTCTTTCATTTCAAGAGCATTATWAAGTAAATAACCCAAGTTCCCTACAACAGTGTCTTACTCTCAACACACATAAATGCAGGGCCCAGCTTGGGTAGCTTTTGAAACACAAAGATATTAAAGGAGGCCATTTAGAGACTTCCTTAGAGCCAATTACCTTATTCTGTGCATATATTAGCTGTACAGACCTTACTCTGGCCACACATTAATCCCACCAAAACCTGCATTAGCTTCTACCTCAAGGTATTCAGCTCAGCACCAGGGGCTCCTCACAGGGGAGGAGCACAAGCATATCCCTCAAACTTCTTGAGGGACAATTTGACCTTCCAAGTTAGACTTTAAAACTACCCTACAACCTTAAAAAGTCTCTGTTTTCTTCCAGTTGAAACTGATGAATCTTATTTTTGCTTGGCAGATCCTGTTTCCCAGAGACCTGCCTCTCCTCCCATTCTCCTTGTCCCACATCCTTCCCTCCAGAGCTTTCCTTGCTCCCATCTCCCTAATCATCTTGGGCTCATTTCCAGAGCTACTTGTAAAAATACAGCAGTGTGCTATAAACAGCCAGTCTCGTCTACTTTAAAATTCACTAGTTGCTGTTTCTGAGGCAGGAGAGGGGAAAAAGGGTATTCCAAGGGGACTCCTTTGACGTGACCATTCATCTGCCTACATCAGCAGTTCCCAAGCCTGTTGGCTCCCACCCTCATTTCCGGGCTTGTGACCTCTCTTCCATCAGCGCTACTYGGGGTCGCGACCCCGACTTTGGAAACTTTTCGTCTGGATCACTCAAAAGTGACGCCTCAAGAATAATTTTCCAGCCAGTGCCATGTTTGTTTATGCTCCTGAGGGGCGTGATTACCCTGGAGTTCAGGTTCAAACTTGTCTCTTTGCTTGTTTGTAAGTTTGGAAAGAATTTCTGGGTGTCACTCAGTCAGTTGATAGCAAACTCCAAYTTTTGACTGTTCTGGTTAGAGACAATTATACCCCAACTGACCTGGTATGGCACTAAGTACTTGGTTGCAAAGTTCAGYCGTGCTTGGAAGAAGCAAGGACTTTGTTTCTCTGCAAAGTCTGGAAACATCATTGTTTTCTCTGCTTGCATGTCACGATCATTCAGATAGAACAGTAACCGTGCCCAAACCACTCCTTATGCAGTGACACGATTTCATCCCCCGCATTCTGCACCCTCTCTGCTGCACACACGCATGCAGGCGCCTGAACTCTCACAGCTGGTTTTCTGCACGCCAGGTTGTCTTTCTCCTTATGGTCATGGAGACCGTGTGGGTAGTGAACATTTTACTATTCTAATTTCCCACTCTGCTTTGTCATTTTTGCTTGCAGATAAGAGGGCGGTGGGAGAGGGAAAAGCAGCAGCGAATTTGTTTGAAGACATCTTGAAAACACCACTAAAAATGCTAAAACTGTCAGAACATTTGCAGTTTGGATGTGCTACAGCTAGTCCTGCTTTGGAATTTCCCTRGAATTAAAATAATTGGCCATCTTTCAGCTACCTGTTTCTTCTRTTTTTACATCATATCCCTACTCAGCCTACATGTCTCTGTAGAGGTGGCTCTGCTCCTGCATTAAAGAMCAGTTCCTTTAGCTTTCCTGCCCACAGAATCTCTCTCACCTGGTACTCTCCTACTCTAAAGTCTAAAGCAGTTGTTTGACTTTCTCTTTGACCTCAATATATTTCAGTGTTACTGCTTTTCGTTTCAAACAGCCAAGASATATCTGCCTAGACACACCAGGCTGGAATTTGGGGAATGTAAAGTGGAAGCTTAGCAGTAGCAGCAGCACCTGGGCGCAGCCAGCCTTCATACCTGCCCTGAGAAAACATGAAATATAAATCTCAAGTCAAAGGGAAACCAGGCAAAACTGARTATTAACTAAGGGAAAACTGTTATTAAAGTGTATGAGAGGATACACTACCACCCCTGCACTTGAAAGGGATCAAGTTATTCAAAATCAGTAGAGAAGAGAGAGTGGAAAAAGACATTAGTGACTTTTCACCACTTGGGCATGTATGAGTATATGAGGCAGTTAGATAYAACCCCTCTTTCTAATTACTCTCCATATGAGGTTTAAGCATGTGACTTCAGATGCTGCCAATAAAAGCGATTAGGCTGAAAATGTTTCAGCATGAAAGGCARCCACAGAAGCCAACATCAGGGCTTYTTGCTCCCTCAAGTATGAGGGCAAACCCTACGGCCTGGCAGTGCAGGCCAGCAGGTGAGGAAAATGAAGTCATGTTTTTTAGAATGAAACTTGGTGATCATCAGAGCACATCATCAGCATGGAGAAGCTCCTGTAATAATGTGCATGAGACCATCACTTGTTTGTCACTGCGCTGCACTTGCAGAAGGGTTGCAGATCCCTRCTGAATTGCAAATGGTTTTCTCTCTCTTCCTGTCTTTTGTTGGCACTCCGTACTTACAAGAGTGCTCTGGGGTCAGGTTTGCCTACTGCCTTCACTTGTGCCTTTGTGAAACAGAAAACTGCTGGAGATGTCMAAGTGTCAGACTCAAGAAGCTGCTGTGTGGTTATTGTTACTGAGTTGAGCGTACCTGAAAAATCTCTGCCTGCRACTTCTCTAATTTCAGCCAGGGGGATTCAGATGGACAGGACTCTCAAGGTTTGTAGGGAATGGTCTGGTTGTGGTTGGGTTTTGTTTTTTTCTTCTTTTTAAATCTATCCTTTTGGATTTGCTTCATCTAGGAGGGAATTAAAAATTTTGCCAGAGAGGATAGAACACTGGACTGATCCCAAATCTGCAGATACTAATCCAACCTCATGCTTAGAAAATGTGTCTTCATGAATAGTGTTCTACATAAAGGAAAAAACTGTACTGTTAAATGTAAAAGAGATACCAAAATTAGAATAATCTTATTCATCCTGTTAATGCACATTAGAGAAGGATTGGTWATATGCATGGACTAGATGGAATTTAGTAAACAGGTGCACAACTGAAAATATTTTGACCAGTATAGGAAATAAAACCTCCTTTTGAAGAAAAAGGCCACTATCAAAGGTTCATAGCAGACAAACTAATTAGAACACAACCATTGTAGCTACATGACATTTGTATAATCAGAGCAGACTCTCATTTGATGTATCAAATGCACAGAGGCTCTTGTTTCAGGGGTGCATGGAAGCACACTTTGAAGTGCATATTTCGTATCTGGATAAAGCTCTCGTGTACAGGTGCAGCATTTGTAAAACATCCAAGAAAATACAAAGGACCCTTTTAAGAGAAATACTCCCCCCACTGGGAACAGTTCTTCTCTTTAAGATTACAAGACCATTCAGCTAATATTTGGGCTATTCTTGCTGATCCAAAGAAACCAAACAGCACATGAAAATGTTGGAAGGTCATGGGTGGAATCTTGTCAGAGATACTTGCAGGATTTTTTTTTYTTTTTTAGTRGAAATGCCATATACTTTATTGATCCATTGAAATAAGCCACTGGAACATATTTTTAAGAAAAAGTGGATGTCAAAGGGTAAGGGAGGGAGGTTCAGCCGCATGACCATCCTGGCTTTCAAGGACATATAACCACAGTGTTTCATGCCGTTTAAGGTCCACAGGCCTCTCCTACCACTGCCAAGACTCCACAGACAAGASTCCAGCAAGTACCATCAATATTGTAGACCTCAGAGTACCAAAGGCCTACCCTAAACATGAACAATTTAGGGAAGGGGGGTTTCTTGGGAAGGTTTTCAGAAGGTGAAAGTGCTTTTGAAGACAGAGAAGACTTGAATGCAAATCACATACAGCTGCAGAGCAAGGGATGAAATGAAAGTCTAAAGTGAACTCTGCTGGCTGCTCTGACAGCCTTCCCAGGGAGCTGAATGAGGAGAGTTGAGCTGGCACATCTTGGTAAGGCTCCCAGTGCCAAGGAGTGTACACAAAATGATTCTAAGGGACCCACTCTGCTCAATTTATTACAGGAAAGATAATAATGTTTGCTCATTTTACTAATTTATCGGTTCTGAATGTGTGGCCATTAACCATATGAAATGTAGAAGGAAAAAACAGTTGGTGAAATTATCCTGCAAAGCAGCAAGGGAATTCACTAAAAATCTGTAATTCTGAGTGAGAATGACTGTCAGAAAGTTCATARGGCTTCCTGTGTGATCCTGTACCTGTCAAAGAAAAGGATCAAGACAAAGTCTTATTTGTGAAACTGAAAAATCCACATAGTCCTTGAAAGGAGATGAATTCTTTGAAATAAAAAGAGTGCAAAGGGAGTAATTCACCACAGTTTGTTGCTTCTTGCCCTTCATTAGCATATTATTCCCTAAACCAGCCCAGCAGGAAACAGAGACATGATAAATAAGCATGCAAGTAGGTATTGTCATGAGAGCAGCAAGCTTTACTCCACCAATTCTCTAAGCAGATTAACTGTACTGTATGATGATAAAACAATCTCATCTGAGACACCAAATCTTCATTCCCAAAAATAGAAACATTTTATCTGCATCTAAGAAATGACAATGATGCTACAAACTTGAGGGCTCATGGAATTATGACAGCTTTCTTCGAAGGTGCTGAAAGGCACGAATGCCTAAACAAGATCAGTGAGACTGAAACTGATAGTGCATGAGACCATATGAATCAACTGGACAGCACAGTGATGCTGGGGTCAAGCAGATGGGGGGGGGAAATAAGGAAAAAAGACTGCAGGCCAAGGGAATTTGAACTGCATGTGAACACATTCAGTGTGGCACTATCCACGTGTCACACACAAAAGCAGAACCTGAGCTAGCCCTGAGGAATGCTGCAATATTGCCTTATGACAAGACATTCACTCATGACATGGACACTTCTCTAAATTAAGTGCTTTCTAGTGCCAGATAGTCTTTCAGACTTGCTTTTTTTAGTGGGTGCTTTTTAAATAGCTTGCTGTCTAGTGACTTGGAGTCACATGCTTATGCCTTTGATCATTCAGAGAGTATTTCACAAATTCTTTGGGAAAATACTTAGACCAGCCTAGATAAATAACAGAGTTGTGCCTGTCACAGATTCCCTTCTCTACCTGGGACCAGCTGAAGACAGGGGGAGATACTTCCACAGTCAGCACCAGAGCTAAGGCTAAGGAGTGAAAGGTGCTCACCTGTAAGTTTCAGCTCTATAGCTATTCTACAAGCAGAATAACTAATACCAATGGTCAGTGGATTAATACAAATAAAGACATTTACCACATGGGGGTGCAGAACTGAAAAGGAAGGCTGGGATTATATCTGGCCAGCTCCTGTTGTATCAAGATCACATCCCTGCAGWAGAAGTAACAAAGACTGATTTGACCATACAGACAGGAACAGCCACAGGCAGAGGCTGTTGGGTGGGCTCAGTCACTGCACGGGAAGAGCAGTGGGGACTTCCCTTSGGTGTGAGAGGAGTTCACAGCTGTGGGATTTGAGTGACCTGCACTTGTGTGCTTTTAGTCCTTGGGCTTTACTAACTTTCATATTTAGATGTTCCTGGCCTGGGTACATCAGTGTCTCTGTAGAAAGACAGTTCCCTGTTCCCAGTTGTCCCAACTGCATGTACATAACAAGRACAGGAAGAGGCACAGCAGTCTTAGAGGGATGGAGTGATTTTGGGGTCTGTGCAGGTCCCACTCTTTTTTTCTGACATGAACTGGAGCACTTGAAGGCAGCTCTAAGATGTTTCACAGTGACTGCAATGGGACCTTCACTGAAGTGCACTTCAGCATGGTCCATTTCCAGGGTCCCTTTGCAGTGAGTCATGAGCTGAAAGGAATATACAAAATAGGTTGTTCTTGCCTCTCCTGCCCCCTTTCTACAACCTCTGAGAGTGGTCAGGAAGCATATGGGAGGATAAGTGGAAGCAGCAGTGAAGTCCTGCCCCAAAAGTGATTGAGAAGTCTGTTGAATAAACTGGCTGGTAACACTGACCAGGAAGTCTGATGCATTACATCTTTCAGATGGGATCATCCTCAGAAGGATGCAGTCATAACCTGCAGTTATGACGTGTAAGATCACCACAGACCCCAAGAAAATACTCCACAAGGCACCAAGAAKTCACTAGTATGAATGAAAGCTRCTCCACTGAATCCTRCAATCTGCTGCACAGCAAATTGCCACAGGACTGAACCTCAAAGTTCTCCATGAAGTCCATCATGTACCACCAAGGCCTGGCAGCCTCCTCCACCAGGCATTGCGGTGTAGGTAGCTTAACTCATTCTCTCATTCTCATTAACTCATTCTACTGGACAGAAAAGATTTAAGAATCCAGAATGATGCCTCAAAACTGCACAGATGTTAAAAGAGACAAGCAAATGGCACAAGCAGCCCTTCTCCTTGCTGTTCAAATCTAAGAGAGGATGCAACAGAGGGCAGCAAGTTTTAATGCATGACCTGAAGCTGCTGTAAAATTCCTTGTGGAAACATGAGATCTATTATATTTATCACAAATTTGCTAAGTAAGGTTAATACCCTGGCATTGACCCTAACTTSTATGCCCTTAATAACAGCATTACGCTTTGTCCTATTAAGATTTTACAGCAGAAGAGATAAAACATGGTCGATAACCCATTATAAACAGCTACTTTTCTTCTCCCCTTGCCCACAGCCCCTACCCCATTATAGCAGGGAAGAGATAATGCTTTAGCCAGAGAATTTGGTTCCAATTTCAGTCTGTAACCAGTATATACCTGAAGAAAAACAGACTGATCAGGCATTTTGGTCTCTATCCTGACAGTTGAATGGCCTGCATGAATATTTACATTATCATAAATCATTCAATTGCTGAAAGTCATCCTAACATCAGAAGGAGCTGAATRGCAACCATTTCTCAGTCCTTATGCACATCCACTTGCAGCAGCTGAGCTGTGGGAGTATATAGACCTATTTTTCAGCTARCATGATAATCAAGTCATTCCTCATTTAAGAGTGAATTCATTTGCCTTGGTATTAGTCCTAAATAAGAATACCAGAAATTGATACATAATCTCCAACTCAAACTAAGATTAAACCGACGGCACTGAACTCCTTTATTCCTTAAAACACATATAGAATCCCCTGCAAGATTCTTATCTCTGTGTATCTAAACATACTGCATTAAATTTAAAAGCCAGCATTTCCAACTGATGTTTCTCAGCAGCCCCAGTGTAGCCATAAAATCAGAATCTGTCCTTAATATCTCTGCACACTGGTACCGTGCAGAACTAGCTCCAGACTATTTATAGCTCACACTATATATATACACACTGCAGCTTCCAAAGGAATACTTTATCTTTTGGGAGGACAATGCATTCAGTAATGTGAAAAGACAAAGTTTTGCTTTAAAAAAAAAAAAAAAATCTCTGCTCAAACCCTTAACCTGGAAGAGTGGCCCTGCACTGCCAATCAGATAATGAGCTTAATTCTTACATCACACTTTATTTGTAGCTCACTGTGTAGTTARTGTTTGCAGCTTATCTAACAGGAGAAATGTGAAACCAGAGTTTTAGAACAATAGAAACAAGGCTGTCACCAGCAGGCTGCCAATGAATCATGTCCCCACARTCAAGTTCTACCAGAAGGTCATTTGTAACAGAAATACATCCCTGCCTGAGCTGGCAAAATGCTGAAAAGTGTTTCTCATTTTTATCCTAATAAAACATCGAGCAGATCAATTACCAGAACAACTTCATTGGGAGTATTTTTAAGTTCTGTTGATGTCAAGACTTAATAGTAAAGGCTACCAGGTGAGCAAACCTGCATGCTTCTGTCTCTGGAATTCTAGAGATGGTTTTACCTTCAATCAAAATTCAAGGCATTAAAAAACCTTCTACAAACCTTAAAAATGTGATTTACTGCTATGTTTCACATGTTCAAAATCAGGGAAAAAAAAYGCTTTAAACACTAAGTAACTTTCTTCCATGCCATTCACAACAGAAGCTCTGTAATCATGGAAAGCCAGTGAGGTCTGCAAGAATGATTGGCCAAGTGATAGAAAGCAGCACTGAGACTTTCTCTCTTGTATTCAGAGAGAGATGCATAAAAAGGACAAGGGAATACAAAAAAAAAAAATAAATAAAAAAAAAAAAAAAAATAAAAGCCCAAGCCTGAGAATTACTTTAAAATAACTGCAGCTTAAAAATTAAAAAAAAAAAAAATACCTTTTTGTGCTGCATTTGCAAAAGATTTTCTGCAAGAGGGAAAACAGATGATGGGGGGAGCTGTTCTTTCAAGAAGAATGTCATTGGCACAAACAGCTGGCACTTGGTGACGTGTTATTTATATGTGCAGTTGCTCGTGTTTTTTAACAGATAAGAAAGCAATATCTCATTTGCAATTCAGGTGAGGAACACAAGCAGCTCTGCAGTGCCACTGGCCTCTGGGCCACGTTTCTTATCGTATCAGAAACATCTGTCATGGTRCAAATAAGTTCAATATAAAAGTGCATCAAATATGCAGTTTCAGGATGAGACAGCATTGTGCAAGGAAACCAGAAAAGCAGCCTCCCCCTGCAAATGCTGGGATGGTTTGTCCCATATACACCAGTTGGGATGAGAGCAAGGACTAGAAGGGGGAAGGGGGAGAAAAAGAGAAACACCTTGGAAGTGTCATGATTATAAATTATCCCTTCTCTAGGAGCCAACTGTGCTGGAGAACAGGCTTGCTTGCGAGGGTCTGGTGGGTGATGCTGCAAATGGTTATCACTTCATAAACAGACCGGACTCAATCCCAGCTTTTGAGGTCTAGAGGACTTTACTCCAGAAAATACCAATGCACTGGGGTAAGAAGGATGCATGGAGAGATGGTCAGCATGAGCTACAGATGCATTTCTAGGCATGGGGGTTACTGCCAGAAGTGCCCTTACAGGGGCTCTGCTCACAGAAATGGTAATGAATCCATTTTAAGTGCAGCTGAGGATGAAATGGTAGGAACTTCCACTTCCAGGGAAGGCAAGCAAGTCCATGCTGAGGGGAAAAACAGGGCGGGTTAGAAACTGCTCATGCACCCATGTTCATCCCTGCAGTAATGCTGCACAAGTTTAGAACCCAACAATTCCTAAACAGGGACCATGTTTTGCTCTGGTGTTGTTCACCAGGGCTGCATTTGGAACCCCTGTGAGTASAAGGAYATTTTTATAGTCCTCTTTAGCAGGAACAAAGATAACTGAAGGTGGCTTCAAAATCCCGCATGCCTAGAAATGCCTCTGTAGCTCTGGAAGCACGCAGCTGGATTGAGATCCTCGTCTGTGTCACAYTGAGCAGCTGCTTCCTGCTTTGTCTTTGGGCTTTTATTAAAAAAATATAGGAGAAAAATGACTGTGTCTTTAGCCTTTGCTGAGAAACCCCTCTGAACTTCACCTTATGCACGGGGGAAAATTGTGGACAGACTCTGAACAAGGTTATTGCTCCTTTATCCTGTGCACCATTCCATGCTGCCTTTTCTGTCCCTTCAAAGATCCCCTTTGTGACCCCTTATGGCTGCTGTACATTCAATTGTGGATGAAATGTGAATCATCCTTCTTYTTCCCCCAAGGAGTACTCAAACCAGGCATGCATCTTAAGAAAAATAGATGAAAATACCTATTTTAACTTTGCTTCTAATCAGAAAACTTATATTCTTAAATATGCATACATCAGCAGAAACAGCAGGTAAGGACTTCCACTCTAAAACAAACAGAAACACGTACTTTGAGCCCTCATATGAAATGGCAGTAAAAGCCCAACCCAATAATTATTTTCCTTGATTTTCAGCCAGACGAGGCACAAGACAAATAAGTCATCAAGGACAAATAAAAGGAGGTTCATTCATCGCATTCAGGGCTGGAATCTTTAATGGTCACCAAATGAACTAAGATAACTAAGTAACCATTGTAAATATTAATCTTTAAAGGAAAACAATACTCCCAACAACAGGAAGCCTGATAAGACATTGGATGTGGCCATCAGTGTTATGGAGTCTCTCTAATTTCCTTAGTTTTTTCTTATGCCTGTAGAGGGATCAGGAAGGGGACCATATGGTATCTTTCACAGGAAGTAAATTAACATTATTAATAGCTAATGTGGGAGAGGTGAAACAGTGATTGTTCGTTCTGGTTGTTATTGTGCTTTTGTTGGGGGGAAGCCTGCCTGCTAGTAAGTTTAAGCACTCAAGCCAAATTCAAAATCTYGTATTTATAAACAGAGATCTGATAACAGTTGCCTAAGCATCCATGATGCTTTGCCAGCGCACGCACATCGAGCTGATCYGAAGGGCCTTTGTCCTGGGGTTTGACCCGGGAGTTAGCTCACACAGAGGAGAGCTTATGCTGTGGTCCCTGTTCCYAAGGAACACCTCATGTGGACTCTCACATTCTCCTTTGCGTTGGTTTAGTTTGCAGCAGAAGGACAAGGACGGGTAGATCTGCACTTCTAAGGGACACAACCTATCCTCTGGCATCCACTGAGGCAGGGGATCCAGGGGCCATGGAGGAGGTGGGCTCTTACAGGCAGTGGTCACCACATGAGATACCTGCTTTCAAGCCCACAGGTTCTGAGGTGGTTTCCAAGGGTTGCTCAGCAGGGTGGATGGAAGTGGCAGAATTATTTTGCGGAAAGCAGGGATAACAAAGTGCTGTATTAGGACTGATTGAACTGGGGACTCAGATGGATATGGCAGAGTCCCACAATCCCATGTGCTTTCCCTCCACTAAGAGAATTTACCTTTCTTAGGCCTCTGCTTTTATCTCTCAAATACTTAGAAGGTGGTATTTATCTATTGTAAATAATATTGACACTTAAAACATAAATTGTGGCTACTTGAAAGGGTGAGCCCCTAATCCCAACCTCAGCTCTGTTTATCCCAGAGCCCTGAAAGCATAAAATGCATTTCCCTTTTATTCAAGAGTTTGTTTTCCATCTACTTTCTTCCCATCATGAAAACCTGAGGCAATTTCTAGCTGTACTTGMAGAAGTAAACCTCATGACATCTTTCATGTTGAGACAATTTGCAAAATAAATTCGACGGGTGAAAACTAGAGGAGTTAATTACAATTACCCCGTGAGTTCAGTAGCAGTAGATAWAAGCAAATTTTAGGTAAATTGTTCAATAAATTCTTCAGGAAGAGAACAATGGAATTCAGTAGAATTAACTCACTGGACCTTAGTAAAATTTGAGTACCCTCATGCTTCAGGGCACAGGGTGATTACTTTATTGAGATAAAGGAATTCCCTCTGTCCTTGAAAGTTTATACTTCAGCTGCAGGTTGTCAGCTGGATTTTTATTTCTAGGCCTGAAGAGGACAACTTGAATATTTTAAGACTATACAAATTTCAGCTGAACTTAGGTGCAGCTGCTCTGTAAACCTCTTCCCTAYCAGACAACTCTACTTGCAGAGAGAAGCCAGTAAATTCTGATTAAGTTTGTGTCTTGCATCTCGTCTAAAATACCTCTTCCTGGGTGATGATGGGATATTTGATTTCTTAAGAAACTCATCACACTGACCAATAAGTTCATGAAAGGCTGAAGAGATGTGTATTGTTTCCTGGCTCTACGGAGTCATATGACATGGRTAAATTGCTCTCTGTGCTGAAGCCTGGGTGGTTTATAATGTTGTGAAGTTTTCCACACTGCAAATTTTAGGGCCTTTTCATATTTCAAGTTACGTAAACTTTTAATAAAACTGCTGTTCCTGGGCTCTGCAGAATGGGACTTTCTGCTCTATCAGGACAGGTTTGATTTCCAGGCACAAAAGGGAGGATGCTTTCATGATGGTTTGGGAGAGGACATTTGCATAACATCCACATAAGTATGAGAAGACAGATGTTTTGTCAGGACAGTTCTGCAATCAGGTAAAACACTAACTCAAAGAAATTAAATGTGTCAAGACAAACTCTCTAGTGATTGAAATACCTTTTAAGATAACAAATCTGCCTGTCCTCATACTYGTAATTACCAGTATGATGACATCACCCTGAAGATTACAACTCATTAGATTGTGGTCACACATTTGTTTCTTGTTGCCTGTCTCCCACCTTCCATCCACATCAGGCACCAAGTGTGGTTGGTTGGTGGTGGCAGATGAAAACTTCTACTCTAAAACCACCACAACCACAAAGAGCAAAGCAAGTTACAGTGCACTTCCAGGGAATTATAACACCAAGTCCAAAGGTTTAAAGATCTCAGGAGGCCCTGTCTTACCCCAGTATCAGTGGGGTCTTGGAGTTCACGTGTCTGTGGCACTCGGAGAGCATGAGCAGCGCTGGGCCAAGCAAAGGTTACAGGTGCACAGTTAACCCCTGAACAAATCTATCRCTCACTTGCAACCCATTCTCTATCCTTATCATGTAATTAATCACACTTTGTGAGAACTTCAGGAAGGTGGGAGTTGTCCGGGGTGCCTGCAATTACTCAGTTGCAACTTGGACTCTCCACCCAGGCAAGGGAGAATTGGAGAAATCCAGCACCGCCTCCCTCCCCAGCCACACCTGGACCTTGGGCCAGAGCACAGAACCCATCCCACTTCCCCCGTGGCACACGAGAGCAAAGGGCAGATCTGCCTCCTGCCCTGTTCTTGACCGGAGCAGCAGCACCTGRAGCAAGACATCAGGTGACGGTAAGAGGTTATTTGTGGTAAAGCTCAGCAACTTGATTACTAATCTCTGGAAAGAAGGGGGAAGCAGAGGAAGGATTTTAACCCCACAGTGCCTCTTACTCAGCTGGCACAGGCACACAGTGCCTCCCAGGGCCACCCCAGGGAAGTGTGCCTCCAGGGCACTCAGCTCTCCAAACCAGGGCATGTGTCTGACTGCCACAGGACAGTTTATAGGACAATATTGAGGATAATTAAGGATTATCTCTGCTTTAGGTGTCTTACAAAGAAGGTCAGGTACTCTTTCCTTGTCAGATGTGATGAAGTCAGGCAGCTTCCACTAAGAGGAAGTATTTGCTTCTCAGAATGAGTAATAATAAAAACCCCTACCTAGATCCTAAAGGTTTTCTAGATTTAATCTTCTCAAAACTCAGACAAGATCRTTACAGTGAATTCTGTAATGCATTTCTGTTCTATCTCTAAAGAGCCATAACAGTGAATTACATTACCAGCATCAATCTCCCTCTGGTATATGCTTTCCTGACTGTCCTCATGCTAGCAAATACAGAGACGTGCTATAATACTAATGTCCAGAACTCAGACAACAAGATCCTTTCAAGCAACTTGGCAKGTCAGGGTAGATTAGACAGTCACATGAAAGCAAAGGAGGAATCTGCCCTAGCAACTTCTGCTATTTTTTCTGTGGTTAATCTGATGATTTCATAATATTTGGTCATAAGATGTTGTTTTCGATATCCAGTCATTATCATGACAGGTTTCTTCCTAAACAGCCTTTGGGTAACAGACATTTGCATTGCTGGTGAAGTGGCAGAGCTGGGACTAACCAGTTCCTGCTCTTGAAAGATCCCAGTATTCCCCAGCTGACAGGACCTGMGAGGGCACATGTCACATCTACAAGCAGAAGAGATCATGCAACAACTGAAACCAGAGGAGGTCTGAGAAAAAGGCATGTTCCAGCCTCTCTTTCACAGTCCTCGGGTACTTAAATGCCCTGTTAGCAAAAAAACAGAGCAACAGCAGTTCCCTACCCCTGTGAAGGAGGAATATTCCTTGGAAATATCTGTCTTATTCCACCATGGGCAGGTTGCTGAAGGCAAAGGACAAGCAACGAGAGGAGGCCATTGGGCCTGTGGGTCAAGACAAGACTGTGCTTATGCAAGAGGAAAGTTCAGTGATTTCTTTGGAAAGGCTGATCCAAAACATTGGAAAAACGTGCAACACACCCACTGAGACATCCCTGTTACAACTGAACCATTTGTAGCCTTCCTGACCCAGCAATTCCCTTTGTCAYGCCTTCGTGTGTCCAGCTCTTTGTTTACATCCAGGCACATTCCTGCACCACTTGAGCAGCTTCAGCAACATTTTTAACATATCACCACATAACTAAATTTTAATTAAGCTTATGAGATTGAGAGCAGCATTTGATGCTCAAGGCTGCATATAGCAACTGAGCTTTTATAAATTACCATGCCCACATAATTATGAAAATAAAACTGAAACAGGCCTTGCTGTCCACATAACCCTGCAGCTCTACATACCCCACCACATTAAACAAATGCATGTTATTTTATGTTACTTCAGGATCCTTTTGAAAGGTCAAAGAGAAACAAGAGTCCCCTGAAACGATCTGTCTACAGTAGATCAAAGAACAGGCAAGGGGAGAGCCCTTGCAGTGGTAGGCCAGTCAAACTGTCCATGGCTGGAAGAAACCTTTCCCTAAAGCAAGTTCACCCACTTACCTYCTCAGGTGTCACTTCCCACCTCAGGCACACTCACCTTAGTTCCCTTTTTGTAGGTTTGTGTGGAGTCCAGGCAGCTTTGTAAATCYGTGTACCAACACAAGCACCAAGGCCTGGCCCCTGCCGGGGGACGTGTCCAGCACACGACTGGCCTGGCCCCGGTTCCTGCTACCTTCCCTGATGGCCTTACTGCCTCTGCCTAGGACAGACACTACTGGGCACAAATGGCATCCAGCTCCCCACTCCTGCACCTGGGAACAGGGAGGAGGGACGGAGCCTGGAGCTGTGGCTCGGTCACCTCAGGGCCAAACGAGGCCTAGAGCGCAAACGGGCGACAGCAGCCAGGGAGCGCAGTGACAGCTCACCATGGCACCATGGCAGCCAGGCCACACAGAGAGGGGACAGAGCAGTGACACTGCTTGTGGGGACACAAACCCTCTCTCTCACCTTAGTTCCCTTTTTGTAGGTTTGTGTGGAGTCCAGGCAGCTTTGTAAATCCATGTACCAACACAAGCACCACAAGCTCACCATGGCACCATGGCAGCCAGGCCACACAGAGAAGGGACAGAGCAGTGCCACTGCTTGTGGGGACACAAACCCTCTGTGCCACTGCTTGTGGGGACACAAACCCTCTCTACTTTCTGTGCTGACTCTTTTTATATATACATATACACACACACATTCACAGGCCAGGCAGCATTCCTCCGCTCTAGCTCAGTTCACCTCATCACCCACAGCCAAGGCCTGTGGAAAAGCAGGTGGTGAGTTCACAAGGATGCTCCCAGCTGAGAACAACATCTCAAAAGGAGAGCCCAAGGAGCAAAGCATGCACACCAGTCTCCAGGTTTGAGGTCTTAATTTTGGAGGAGGTCTCTGGGACTGGAGATGGTGCATAATTCTAGCCAAAAGTTCCCACTGAAGCTTCACCAGCATCACATAAAAAGCCTTATCTCATCACAATTCGTCTCATATTTTGCTGGCTTTCAACAGAGTGCAATCCCAGGGCAGAGGGCTAGCATTATTTTAAACTCTAGGACACTGTTCTGAAGTGTGCCAAATTTACACTCCAGATTTTTAATTCAACTTGATGAGCACTGAGACTTCATGCCAACTGTGCCTCATGGAATAAATGCTTGTGCTCAAAACAGGCTGCTGTGCCCGACTCACCTCCTTTCTGTATCTGCCATGTGCCAATTACATGACCACAGTTTAAACCTGCAAGCAAAAGGGAAGAGAAAGACAGGCTCCATYGCCATGTCTCCCTTTCAGGAGCCCAATTCAGCTCTGTTTACAAGGAATTTTGTACTCAGGCAGTAAAAGACACTTGAGATAGAGAGCAACAATMAGGTTAATTTCCTTTTAAACAACACTACTACTCAAGGGCATTAATACTATTGCTTAGCCAATAACAGGCATAGATCCCCTGAGTACATATGCAGACCTTCCAACTCCTAGACCTTGAAAGAGATACTTTCACAAATATAGATACCATTATATTACTTTTGAGATTGGAAAGTACAGGCTTGAGAAAATTATCATATAAAATATCTAGAATCACACAAAACCAGAGCCAGAATCACACCATTCTCTAGTGTCCAACTGTGCATATTTTTTCAGTCTGGATCTGCTGAAAACTTACGTTGTGAAAAGAATCTAAACACTTTTTATCACTTTTGACTTACAAACTAAGAGATCACATTTGTCAGATGCAAAACTTCAAGTAATGCATGCAAATTTAAAGTTTTCTCAAAGCAGAATGGAAATGTTTTAGTCTGAAATCATAAGGATGGGGTGAGCGTACTGTAAGACMGTAGTTTTTATTCAGTGTAAGGACACATTCAACTTGACAATRGATCTTTCAAGTTGGACTTTTGACCCTCACCCCATGCCCATCAGGAACATTTATTTTTRTTGTGCCTCTTCCTTACAGGCCACTAGGGATTGCTAATAACTGAATTCCAGTCACAAAGCACACTTATACAGATAAGTCCAGTAGCTAAGCTGCATTTCCTGAAGTCCTTAGAAAACACCAACCTATAATTAACTTCAAATACCAGCCAAGAAGGATAGTTCAATCTGTAACACACTCCTTAGTTTCATTACTGATACCTTCCCAGAGTGACTGGGACAAGACAGGATGTACAGCAGCCTAGAAATGGGTTGGGTGCAATACATCTGTAGGGCAGAAGTATGTTCTTACCACAGGTGTCTTAAGCACAAAGCTGCATCAGGCTTGGTGCTTTTTGAAGGCTCTCTCAGTCTCACATTTGAAATTTTGGGTTGGAGCCGTGCTTATTCATCCATGATGACAAAGTCAGACTGATCTCTGTTATTCTATCCTGAGCCCAGCTTAACTTCATTAACTATCAGAACAAGGTCATGCTCTGTTAAGTTTGCACTCTCACATCCCTTAGTAACTTTGAATCATCCTCGCTGTCAATGCACTGACATTTATGGTCTTCTACTATCATCCCTTTATTTATGTTCAAAGTTCATTCATTGCCTTCTTCCATAAGGGTTCTGTAACACATTCTATGCCCTAATACCTCTTGTTACCTTTTTCTTACTTGACCCATCAAAAGTTTCTATCTGTCACCAAAGAGGTGGTTTCCATGGAAACTCGGCAGAACAGGCTAAGTTAACGAGGCATAAAATGAAGACAGTGTCCTCAAGCTCACCCATTTTGAAAATCTAGGTCAGCAATGTTTGCTTAAAACATTCCGCTCTCCTAAAACCATGTTCACTTGACTGTTAAGGATGTAATAAAAAGAGAAGCTCTAGCATATCCCAAACTTAGCATGTTTAATATAATACTGAATGTTCATGTGAATAAACTATTTTTACAATTTCTCCCAGCCTGTTTTCCCTTTCAGTTTCCTTGGATAACCCATAGGCATTTAGTTTTATCATCCAGTTACTTATCTTCACCAAACATTTACTCTGGCCWTCATAATCTGACTTTCAGGTACTGTTCAAGCAACCTGCTATGATCTCACTGAGAGCAGGAGGTACTGGCTGTGTCATCCCTTTTAATCTCATTTAGAGGATCTACAGGAATGAAAGAACTGTCTGCATGGAAGTCCAATTCAATCTCAACCTGCACAACACACAGGCAGAAGCCCAGGAATGAAACCAATGCTGAAATCCTGAATTTGAGTTTCCCTATAGTTGATGTTTTCTGATCTCAGCCACCAACTCCAAGTACCAAATGCTGATCTGTTGGAATGTAATGGATTGTGCTCCAGTAAATGATTTATTGCATTCAAGGGGTTTTCTTAGCGAGATTCACAGTTTCTCTCAGGAGAAGAAACAGCCATACCAAGTGTTAGTGCTAAAATATGCTGTCAAGTACAGAAGGTTATGGAAGACTGCCTCAAAAAAGCTGCTGTGGAGGGAAATAATACTGATGATTTGCTTATTATTTCCTCTACTAATTGAAAGCAGATGCAATCAGCTGCAAAATACCTTTTGAGATGCATCTACATCACCAAAGATACCCAGGTTTTCTGACATGTCTCAATTTGATATGAGATCTCCATTATTTCTCTRATTTATACTGACTGAGGGCCTTCAGTGCTTTGGGTAGCTGAGTGATGATCAGCTCCCATTAAAAGGTGAGGTCCTGTGGAACACAGAGCTTTGTTTTTCCTGTCCACAGTGGATGGTGAYGGGATTTCAGCTGTGGATGACAAGCAAGAAACAAAGGTTAAGAAAATACCTATAACCTCATGACTTCCTGAGAAAACAAGGTACACATGATGACAGCTTACAAAAACAATCTGCTGTCCTAGTAAAAACCTGATGCAATCCACCCTACGCTCCCCGAGTTATCAAATATCAATTCTGAAGTAAATCAGGCATTTTTCTGGCCAATTCCCTTTTCCCTGCCTAAACCCCTATGTAATGTGTTGATTTAGAAACGATGTACAGCCAGGACAGTTTGAACAACTTATCTGAAGCAGAACAGCAGTCCCCARAAACACTCTGGTGTAATCCAATTACACTAATTAAAATAATTATTTCCACTTAGTTTGCTACTGAACTGCTAGCTTGGCACATCTAAAGTCAGAGCATGCAAAGGTCAGGTGCAGCCTCTCCAGAGTCTAGGGAGGACATAACAAAGTAATGTAGCAGGATGCAAGTCTCTAGATGTTTGTGGTTTGGTTTTGCTCAAATGTGTCAGTTAACAACAGGCAGGTGGAGAGCCTCCAACTTGTTTCATCTTGTCTACACACATCATGCTTTCCCCCATCAGCTCTTACTCCACTCCTCTGGTGTGCTGCAGATTGAATTCCCAGGCTGGAAAGTTTTCTCCAATGGTAAGTTTTGAGAGAAGATGTGCTAAAAACTTAAAATGTTTCTGCAAATGGGTACTTTGTGGCACTGGTTCTAGAATAAGAATCATAAGGTAGACAGATTGCCCTCTAAATTTGCAATTGAAGCGTCTGTTACTTGTGCCCACATCTTTTGCAGAATTTCTGGAGGGAAAAGGAATCCATTTTAGAAAAGAAACAAATAGAGACATAACTGTCAAATTTATTTTCTATTTTTTTCAGTTAGCCTAAAGGAAAGTTTTCTTCAACTCACTCTATGTTGTCAGTATAGCTTTGTCTCTAGCACTTTACAATTTTCCAGCATGCCTGTCTGCTGCCAAATCCTTCCCTTGACACAACCACAGAATAAAGAATTCTTTACTTCCCTTATTTGAACCTCCAACAAGCCACACTGGCTCTCTTAACTACAGCCTTCTATGAGGAA
Organism: Malurus melanocephalus; assembly: GCF_030028575.1. Taxonomy (NCBI): domain Eukaryota; kingdom Metazoa; phylum Chordata; class Aves; order Passeriformes; family Maluridae; genus Malurus; species Malurus melanocephalus. The sequence continues at coordinate 2,134,799 of NW_026623256.1, read as the reverse complement.
GYGCAGAAAGTAGCCCTCAGTCATGCCCATTGAACAGCAATATGAAAGAGCCTGATTTCATTTTTCCCTTCTATCAGCACAGCAGACCTCTGATATTACCCTGAATAATGCCTCTAACCAGCCACCTCAGCAAGCCCCTCGGGGTCTCAAAGTGCCCCCATTCTGCTCCCCCATGCAAGACAGCAAGCCATCCTTCCCCTCTGCTATCCCAGAGGCAGGGGATTGCTGCCTCACCATCTGCATTTGGCCAGAAGAGATAAAAAAAAAAACCCCACAGAGATTTGGAGCTCCRAAACCAACAGTAACTCTGGTATAACAGATGTTCCTGCCAAAGGAACCTGGTGGCTACAAAAACTGGGACACTGGTGTTTTTTCTGACATGACCTCATGTTGTCACTCACTATCTGATCTCTATCAAAAGGACAAGGCCACAACGTGCATATGGTCAGTATTTCCCTGTGCCTTGGTCTTGTATGTTCTGTGTGCATCTGAGGCTTTTTGCTGCAGTTGTGAGATAACACTGTACTCATCAGGAGGCATGTGAGGTTATCTGTCAGGGTGTCTTCATTCACAAAAATACATGCCCAAACTCCCAGGTGAAAAACAGGTGAGCTTGGGTTAGCCTTTGTTTTAATTCTGGGGTGAAGTTAAAGAAGTTAGAAGCAAAACAAAGTAATACAGTCATCAGTYAGCTCTCAGATTATGACAATGATGGGGAGAAAGAGCCTGTTCAGTAGATCGATATATCTATTGATCTACCTGGGGAGAACATAAATAATGGAACATATGCCAAGCACGTGTGGATAGAAGGGACAGAGCAATCCATCTCCAAATGGCACCTGCTGATTTGTTGAATGTATAAAATATGCCCTTACAATCTATTGATTGTCATGGAATTGGATCAAAGCTCCAATCTCTTAGCATTGGCAATGGTCTGGCYAGGACCTAAAAGAGCAAAATATATGGCAAATCCCAGCTAAGAATCTTCTAGGTTCCATTGCTTCTGTCATTCTTATTCAGAAGGTTTTTGGTGCATTCACTTATGTTTCTCCAGAACCCCTCTGAGTTATCTTTAATTGAGACTTATGCTTTCATGACAAACTGCATTTTGTCATTCAGATGTCCTACTTCTATCCCAGGAATGCAGSTAGATTAGGGTTTGCCTTATCCCAGGAAGATTGTGAGATATTAATCCATTCTCATGTTACATCTTGGCTGGGCTACTCACACTATTTCCTGACAGTTTTAACAAGCAGGGCCATGAATTTATTGCAGCTTAATTCAAATTTATCTGCAAAAGATGCCACCTGAGACTAAACACTCATGTATCATTTTGCCTGACTTTAGAACCCATCAACACTCTCCCCAGGAAAGTGTTGTATTGATATTAACAATTTCTCTGTTAATGCTTATTGCCATTCACTGATCCTCTGCAATGGCAAACATCGCTCCAGGCTCATCCTTTCCCTTTGCTCCTGGTGGACTGATTTAGTGATCTCAGTGAGGGCAGAGAGCATACTAATTAARTTCAGATATTGAATCTAAATCAGGAGGCACTGCAAATGCCAGAGAAGGCAGGGAAAACACAATTAAAAAGGAATTCATAGGTCCTGGGACTAAATGGAAAAATCTGTCAGAATGCAAACAGAAATGTTTGGGAAAAGGGAAATAATATGAAAGATACTTTTGCAGWARAATCACTGCAAAATTTTGAKGTTAAARGGATTGYAGAAAGTAARTCAGATCAAAGTTTGAAGTAAAACMTGGCATTATTGAAAACAACACACRATTAGGGAAAMAWWASTTTTCTTCATCAGAGGTAGGACACATTTCTATAGTCAATTTACTCCCAGGATGCTACAGGCCATAACTGCATCCAAAAAAGCCAAAGGTAAGAGGAAAACCAAAAGTAATTTATAAGGATAGATCTTAAGGACCAAATGTGAGTGGCAAAGCCAGATGGATGGGGAGGAGGAGAAAGGTTGGCAAGAGYGTGCTAAGAAAACTACCATGGAAGGGAGGAATTTGCAAAAGCTYGGGAGCTCAGCTAAGGAAAAAAATAGAGTCAAGATTTGAAAAATAGGAGGATCCAGTGTTACTGTCCAGAAAATGGTGATGTCTAGATCTGATCTGTTCACTTAAAATACATTCCCCAGGGACGTATGGGTGAAGTCAGGAATGGGCTAAAGGGCAATAGTAAAAAGAATATTATTGTATGTTTTGTATATAAAATAGCAACATTTTTTTAAGTACCAAAGGGTAAATCCTCAGCTGAACTAGACCACAGCATCTTCACCAAAGTCTCTGTCAGTTTACACCAGCCAAGGTCTGGCATACCTATCATAATTCACATGCTGGGTTGCAAGCTGTAATTAACTCTGCCTCCACCCAGCAGAGTTCCCTTGCCCTTTTTATTTGTTACTCAATACATGCTTTAGGAAAACAGGGCTGAGAAGACCTTTTGGATTTTCTGATCCTGTCTTTTGCTATTAAAGTGAGCCATAACCATTCCAGCTGACAAACTTGAAAATGACCTTGGTTACTTGCTCCCACTGCTCTTTGTAAAAAAAAAAAAAGACTCCTGTATAACTCCTCAGAGGATTAGAAAACCTAACTTGACATATAAAATAACTAAATTCATTTCAAAACTCTCCCCTCTTTCTTCATAAAAAAATGTTCTTCTCTTACCCTGGTGTTTAAGTCTCCATAGTGAAAGAGGGGTAAATGCCTCCTCTAATTACAGCTGATAAATTAGAAGRAAAGTGGCTTTTGATAAAGAACTAAATATGTTACTATATGGCTTCTTTGKGATCATTTCCATAGGTGATGCTTTGAACTAGACCATACTCACATAGCCCCAGAAGAGCAGGGATTGCCAGAATCAGTCATGACAATGTTTTGTTTATATTTTTCAGAAAGTCAACAGGATTGAGTGGCCAGAGATACCTGACTGAAGCCCTGATCCAGATGAAGCCAGCATTAGTKCTGCCACTGGCAAGGATTCTGTTGCATCTGCACACCTCAGATACCTGTGACATCTACCATTGCTCCTCTGCACCACAMTTTCTCCCCCATCATAGGTTCACACCAGCAAAGCATTCTTGTCTCTTCCCATATACTTTCTGAAAGCAAAAGTGAATGACCTTTCACCAGGCCAGAGCACCATCCTCCACATTCAGCGGTGCCTAACTTGCCCTAGGTCATCACCAATAGGTTTTTCACAGGGTTAATGATTTTGGGAAGCTCTGAAAAGCATTAGCACAGAGAGCAATACAGAACTGAGGTCATGCCAGGGGGAACTGGAAGCCTCACGAGACTGGCCTGACCACAGCTGTCCCAGAAAAAGGACATTAACCCCATCCCACACAAGGAGGGGGGGAGAAAAAGAAAAAAAAAAAAAAATCAGGCTATGGCTTATAAAGGGTAGTAGAAATTTAATTAGAAGAAATGTTGTCCTTTATATGCAAAGAACTGCATCGACCAGTAATAACCTTTATGTACCAGGGCAGAAGTTAACTGGGCAGCAAATTCACTCTTTGATGCTGCATGCTACAGTGAGTAAGGAAATAAAAGGGTTTACTGAAAACCATTTTCACTGGCAGGTATCTTCAATGACCCAGTTTCAATGACATTATCAAAACAAGTATTTCACAAGATACTAGAAATCAAACAGATGTATGGGCAGTGATAGTAACAGATCATTTGATACATGTGGAAAAGCAAACAAGCTTTCAAACAAACCCTTCAAGTCTGAAGCAGAAGTCACGAACTTAACACTAAGCAAAGGCTAGGGAGGCTTGAGCTTTTATTTATGCTTAGAAATCCACCTTTGTGAAAGTTCTGTATTTGTTTCCTTTTGCAGGGCAACTTTCTGCTCTTTTCAAGTCCTAAGCAGCATCACACACTTTCTTCTGCACAGGCTTCCCCTTTTCCCTGCATTCTGAAAGTGCAAATCATCATGAAGAATAGAGTTCAGGCTTTGCTGCTCCTGTCCAACAGCTGCAGACAGGGGAACACAAACAGAAGAAGGTTTCTGTGTTACGAGATGTAGATTAGAGAGGAAATGCAGCATCCTTTATCAGGTCATGCAAGTTAAAGAGGAAGGAACAGGCCCTTGATGCTTCACATGCTGCATGTCCATGAATACCTTGCAAATATTAACTAATCCTCATGAAAACCCTGAGACAAGTTAATATAAACCATTTCTATGTAGACAAACAAAGAGCAAGAGTGTCCAGAGCCTGCCTGGGTGCTTTGTCAGCGACTCAGGAACTGGAGTAGGTCAGTCAAACATCTTTCAACTTTCTCTAGTCCATCTGGCTTCAGAGTCATCAGAAAATGTGACCAATATCATGGTAAAGGTCCAAGCATACCCCAGCCCTTTCAGAAAAGCTGGGACATAGAATTTCATGGAAATCTGTGCTGGGATTATGGGATGAGAGCAGTTTTAAAGGGTTGGGAAGAGAAACTATGAGAAAGGCTGGCCATTTCAACTCAGCTTTGGAAATTTTGTTGTTTTTTTGTGTTTTTTTTTCAAGCGTGACTTAGTAAAATTTGGGTACGTGGCATTTACATCCACACAGACATCAAAGAAATTCTCCATTTGGAGAATTCTCACAACTAAGACTGACAAGCTAAAAGGCATTTTCCCATGAAAGGCATGCCCTCCTTGTGTGTCTAATCCAGGAATTTAATACAGCACTTCAATAACTAAATTTACACCCTTATGTTCTGTCTCCTCACTTTATTTAATTTCCCTGATTACTAAGGAATGAATTCCATTCCTTATTTAAGCACAGAGAAATGGCTTTTTAATTCCTTTTTGATAGAAAAGGCTTTCATTGGCAACAAGAACCTGGCCAGTTTTATCCGATTTTCCTGCCTGAATTAGGAGACAGAGAGAAAGCAGCAAGAGAAGAAGTTTAACCTCTGATTCCACAAATTCCACTCACTCGGGGCTGGGAGTGAAGTGGGGCAGCTGTGACACTGGGGACAGTTTAGTGCAATAGRCTTTAGGGAATCCTCATCCACCTGAGATGAAATAAAAAATTCGGTCTACACTTGACAACTGGCAATTCAAATCCTTTAAAAGAGGTTACCTTAGCAAGAGAAATGGTTGCTCAAAGGAAGCGAGGCACATGTAGCAATTTGACATGGGGACGTAATCCAGGATTCCCATGGTCTGTTCCCAGCCTTGCCACTGGCCTCCTGTGAAATTTGGAGGCAATCACTCAGCAGCCTTTCCTTCAGTTTATTCTTCTTTATAGGATGCTACAGGACTTAAATGCAAGACTTCACAGARGATGTGTTCCTACAATTCATTATGTGGGCTGCAATGCACCAGCTTGTGCTTTGACAYCATGAGCTGAATAGTGCCTGAATTGCTGCATGCCTTGGTTTTCCACTGACATAAAGAGAATATTCACGTGCTTTGAGGTCTTGGATGGAAAAGAAATGCAACAACAAAAGTGCTACTCTTCTATTGAGAGGAAGAGACAGTTAAATTCTACCCTTTTGCTTTCCTACTCTGTTGGGATTGGCATGAAAACATAAAGATGACAGGCTGGGCCCCATTCTATTAAGATTTAAATTTAGCAAGGAACTGGAAAATTACTGGGAGCCTTATGTCTAACCTCTGCCTCAGAAGCAAATATGCATAATTCTTGTTCCATAGCTAAATTTGAGTGAATTACCAAATGTTGGACCAATAAAAAAACTGTCCAACACAAACCTTATCTGCCCGAGATGCACATATCTGCTTACAATATCCTTTGTTAGTTAAACAAAACAGAATCATTGTTGCTAAGAAGTTAATATTGTTTAAGATTCACTGGCTTACACACAGAACACTTTCCTGAGTTCCCCCAAACACATTCCTTTTCTGTTCTCTTAATTTCTTCCCCCTTCTTTTTTTTTCCTTTTGTACTGACTTGGCTAGGGCTGACGTTTTCTTTAGGTGAACTTGCTCATAAGGTGATATGAACTTGGAGGGAGGCAAACATTTCAGCTGATACAGTGAAGGGTAAATAGCTGTTCCTATCAGAGCAAACAATTCATTTGAAGAGCAAAATCTAACTGAAGTAATTCCCCAAGCATTGAACAGGAGCTTACTTGCTCTGCCTCCTACCAGCTCACTCTTTTCTTGCTTGTAGCCCTTTAAACCTGTGTTGCCATTGCACAAAATTCCTTCATTCAAACAATGACTTTATGGCAAAATAAAGCCAACCACAGTGTTCCAATGCCTCTGTGAATGAATAAACACCCTTCAATTCTTTCTGTGGTGTATTTTTTAATTTTATCRTCTTTTCTAGTGCTGGGACAGTACATGACACAAACAWCCACATGGAAATGAAAATTAAAAGGAACACTTCATTACCAGAGCAATGTCAATCAAGATGCCAGATGTAAAACATATCCCTGGCAGAAGGGCATTTCTCCCAATTTMCCTCTGATGACAGCAAAGCTACACTTGGTTTTAATCTGCTAAAACCATCCCATCCTCTCCCTACATTTTCCATGTCCTGCCTACCATTAAAACACACCTCTGTCAGGGTAATTTCACCTGCCTTGTATATGTCTGCCTAGAGAACCATGCTCACCTGAGAGATGACCATGCCATGCTCTGTGGGATGCCATGTGCACCAGCTCTGCAGAGCTGCCTGGTTTAGCAGCTCTGGGAACCCTCCAGGGTGCATGGTCACAGCTGCCTTGCAGAGAGCTGGGCARGGCAAAYGAGRGCACAGAAAACTCCCTTCTGCTGTRACCAAACATCCTGAGCATCTCCCCACCAGGCCGCAATGTGGGCTGGCACCGATATGCTGGCGGGGGGGATGTAGGTGAGACAYACTTAAAAAACCCAAGAACATCTCTGCTCTCACAGAAACAGCACTGATAAGAGCCACTTTTTACAGCATGTGCTTCCCCACCAGAGATTAACATCTCTAATACTTGGCTTTCACTGGCTACCAATTTTTCTAGCCTAGGGACTGATGAAAAACATTTTTAGGAGTCTGAAAAATGGAGCCTTTGATTTTACACACAAAACAGGCAGAGAATTGSAGGCAGCAGAGGAAGCTGCATGATCTAGAGAACAGTCTGAGGGTGCATGTCAGACCTTTAATGGGTTTCATTCCCCAGGCTAGCAGTGAGCAAACCCTTAAGCCATGAGCAGTCTTTGTAATAGACCAAAATCAAAGTCCTCTCCAGCAAGCACAATGGGACTGAAACCAAATAAAACTCATGGCCCCTGCACCAATTCACTCTGAATTTCTCCTGGCACCAAGCAGGCCTCATGATGAGGATAATGTTCAGATCTCAATGTGTGTCACAGCCAAGAGGGGACCGGTGATATGAGCTGTCTCTGCACTGAATGCATTTGACACCACTTGCTAACTCTTCAAGGCAGGGAGGTACAAGGTATGCCCCAGCATCGCAGAAATGACTGGCAGAACTAAAATAYGATGGAAGGTGTTGACTGAGTTTGTCTTGCAAAGAAACTTTAAAGTCTGGCTGTTAGGGGCTCCTGAAATAGCATTTCCCAAAGGTTTACAAGAAACTACAATGAAGTAGTCAGTGAAGATGCATCGTTGCCCCATCCTGGGCAGAATTAGAATATTTCATCACATGTCATCAACCACTAAAGGAAGAAAGCACTCATAATGGTGATTCATTATGGCTGAGGTGGTTGGGATCTGTGGCTTCAGAGCRTGAGGAATTACTCTGCCTCACAGTTCTGTCCACTGGGAAATCACACATGGCTGTGACATACAGCACAGACCATTTGTAACACTCCCACATTACACTTAAAAAAAAACCCCTAAATTTCAGGGTATCTCACAAARTCTCAACCAAATGTGAATTTAAGAGCTAGATGGAAGAACATGTTCTTTTTTAGATCAAGGAAGTTCATTCAATAAAATCAGATTAAATGAAACATTAAATGATGCCAAGATCAAAGAGTTTCTCATCTCAGAAATGCCTTCCTACTTACGGTTAGATACAATCACAGCAGAACATAACTAAAGAGATTCAAAGCATCCATAAAAGAAAATGAAAGAAAGAAAGAAAGAAAAAAAAGAACAGTGCCCTACATCTAAATTGCAGGACTATTCCCTTCTGCCTCCAAAACACTGTATAATCTGTTCTCTGGATCAATCGGGGTATSCTTTTTATGCTGCAGAGCATGAGCAGTCTCTGGAACCAGAAACAGAGATAAACCTCCCAGGAATTAAAGACTGTGACAAACCTCCCACGTGCTGATCCAAAACACAACTCTTCCATCAGCTTGCACAGCCCTGAGTACAGAGGAGTATAGAAACACACATCATATRCACACACCTAAACACTCACATGGCCCACACAACCCCTCCCTGCGAGGAGCACAAAGGGACAGCAGGTGACATGTGACAAACAGGACTTGTCCCATCACTGGTGCTTGGTGTAGAGGGAATGGCCAGGCAGGAGCAGACAGGAGGCTTCTCACTCCCAGCCCAGGGCACTGTGCACTTCCATGAACCCATCACAAACCCAGACCAGGAGTCTTCCTGCACAAATCCCTCTCTCCCTGACTTCACCTGCATGTTCTCTCCTGATGTCCTCTGAGAATCTCGCTCAGGTTCACCTGCCCTCCACCTTCCCTTGCACCAGTCCAGCTCCACAACAGTTCCTATAACTTTCCTCCAGCTCAGTTACAAAAGCTACTCCCTACCTGCTATTTTAGATTATACATAGCAACATGATGGAGAAAACAGAAACAGCAAGTTTGGGTTAATTTCCCTCCCTCCTCTCTTTGTTTGGTTTTCTGGAACTACTTCATCCCAAACATTTGTAAATAGTGCTTGGAGTTACATTCCAAGTTCCAGCAGTAAACATTAAACTATCTAATATATATAGAAGGATGCCTGYTCTTCCAGTGTATCCAGGCAACCTTACAATACAAAGTTAAAGCACAGCTATTTGTTCAAAAAGTGTTTTCACAGCTATTTCCTCTTCCCCCCCCCCCCCCCCCCCCAACTTTTTCCACTAGGCACTACTTGTATTTATCATCTGGAGATTCTGTTCCCTTTTTCGTTTTTAAAAACTTTATAACACCTTGTTTTAAGAGCAGCAAAGCATGGACTTTTAGCTTATAATAAAGTTCAATTTAGTTTGTGACAAATGAAAGAAAAAGAGCAAGTTTCACAAGAACACCTGAATAGAACTCCTTTGTCACATGCTGTGGTAACTCTGGAAAGAGGATAATTTCCAAATGCTAAGGAAACCAGAATGCTGTAAGGAAGGAAGAAAACCACCTTTACACAAACACTAAAGCAAACTGAGAATGTGGTTTGCTATATCCTACCTAACACTAATGGAAGTTTCCTCAGAGATCAAAGGTCAGGCTGAACTAAAATTTTCTAAAGGAAGAATGTAAATTTTTATTAAATTTTCCAATTGAGAGCTTTTTGGAGTAAAAAGTCAGCATCTCAATAGCAAGTGTTTYTCATTTCAAAATGTCAATTCAAAATTAAAAGTGTTACTTTGATATAYTGGACACCTTTATTTTGGTAGGCARTGTTGAYATTTTATGTTGTTTCTTATCTGAAAACCTCTTCAGAATATTTTTTCTACTATATGGCTCAAAATTTCAATATTTGCTTCCTATGATGAGAAACAATTTTTCTGGCTTATTAAAATTTTCTTCTRGGCTAAAAAAGTCTGCTTTCAATGCCATTCTTTTCTCATGAAGTGCTACAGTACATAGTTGACATTTTTTTATCAGAATAACAGTCAATTAAATACTGTACATTTTGAAAAAGAAAACATGTATTGTTTTCAGCCTTTAGAGTGAATGGAGAGGAAGAATAAAGAAAATTCTCTGAAGATACAACCATGTATTTTGGCAATAGCATTCTCATGCTTTTTTTTCCACAGCTGCCTAAGTATTTTCCAGCTACCTTCATGTGCCTATCAAACTAAACAGTGGGTGACACCAAAGTTATGAAATCAACTCTTACTTCCTTTACAGAAACAAACYCCACTTCCCAAATGACAGTTTTTGCCTTTACAGAATCTGCAGATCTGGGGTCATGCAGATGAAATAGGAAAACAAGCCTGACACAAGGAAGAGCCGGAAATTAATGCACTACATTTATGAAGTACAGAGTAGTTTACACATCTCAAGCATTTAGAATGAACTTCCATTGACTTTTCCAGGCAACTCAGCCTCCAGCAAAGKGCCTTTTCCAAAGTGCTTTGTTCCTCAATTTACCAAAAAGGAAGCAATGGGCACGAGGGCAGATGCTGATTTAGTAAGAGCAGACTCCGATTGGGCAAGTGGCTTTTCCTGAAGTTGTTTATGCTGAGAGRTGACTTTGAGAAGCTGAGGTCAGCAAGGGAATATAGTTTATTATTTGGCCTCAGTGTTGATGTGTAATTTGTCTTCCAAGTCTTGGTGTTCAGAGGAAACTTCAGTCACAGCTTTTCCTCACCTCACTGCTAAATCTTATTGTTTTTTTTTTTTTCTTGAACAGATGAATGTCTTGGATCTTTACTGGCTGCTTGAGCTCATAGGGTGATGTCTAAGAACAAAGGCAGCAGGTAAGGCCCACTGAAAATTTCTTCTCATTTTGAAAAATTCCTTAATTCCAGCAGCATCTCTAAAGGACATGCTGGATTCCACTAAAATTGATGCTACTGGTGAAACTAAAGTCTTGTTTAGTGATTTTCACTTAYCAGGGACACCCCATAAAACTTAACCCCTAGGTCTTTGCTGCTACATTGTATCTCTCCCCATGGAGGACATCAATARTTTCTCAAATTCAGTTGTAAAGTTCCTGAACAAATAAAGTACTTTGCAAATAAAACAGCTMATAAAGATCAAGAAAGATGCTGTTACAACACATCAGTTTTCCAGGCCCTGATTACAGCWGTGATAAAATGCTAAAAAGGCAGGAAGAACAACCATAATTGTGTAGATGCCATTTTCCTGTTATTTACCAGTTAAAAATATATATATAACACAAAAAAAGCAAAACATTTCTAGCAAGTTACCAAAAGTCACTGAAAGATGTCAAATGCAATGTATTTCCTATTTCATTGCTCCCATACATCAAGGCAAGCAGTGCTTAAAAGGAACAATTTATCATGGTTATAAAATACAGGACTCAGGCAGAAAGTCAACAGTCCTGCTCATGTTTCCGGTGCAACAGAACTTTCTCTTTGTTTTGATTTCTCTCTTTTTTTTTTTTTCCTCCTTTTAAACAAAAATAGTCATATTGAAAAAACTAGCCAGAATGGAAGGGAAACAGTTCAAAAGGTGTTTTTAAATACTTTTCCATCTCAGCTGGACAACAATTCATAGCTTTACTTGCAGCAACAAGTCTGGGTGAGTCCAGACTGCCCTGTGTGCTCCCAGGCACAGCAGGGTGACAAAGAATATTGGTTTGCTGGTGATGGGCTTTTGTCTCGATGGCATCAGCACTGAAAGGTTTACCACCTTCTTCTAATGTAAGGTAGTTGCCCAAGCTTTGGGCACAGACAAATATCACCTCTCTTAAGCTTTGTGTAAATAAATGTCTTGGCAGGAGCTCATATTTCTGGATTACCTCTGCACCTAAATATGACTTCATTTCCTTAAAAGCAAAAAGCATCTAGATGGGGGTAGGAGCTTGTTTGGTGATTAACTCTGCCTTTWCCCCCTCTAATCCCCCAAAAGTTGGGTATGAAGAATAAAAGTAATTCAGACACAGCCAAGACAATAGCTTGGAGGGGCAAATTTTCCAAAGGGAAATGGAGATTCAGCACCAAAGGTGGTTCTCTTGAGAGACAGGACAGATGCTCTTGCAGTTATCTGAACCCAGCCAGTGTTACTCTCCTACACTTCAGGAGTTATCCTGCATCTCCCAGGTGGGAAAGGGTGGGCAGAGCCACCCTCCATAGGCTGTGGGTGTCATTCCTCCCTTCCCTGCACACTTCAGCACCCAGCAGTGGTACCAGGTACTGCTCTGGATGGAGCCAAGTCCAATGTCCAACACCCCTGTCCACAGAGAGCGTGGCCTGGTCTCTGAAAATAGCATCTGGTCCTCAAGGCTTTCTTCCAAAGCCCTGTGAAATAATGACCTTCAATTATCTTGGGCCATACTTAATGCAAGAGGCCAACTGGAAATGAAATCCTAYGCACAAAAAAGCCCTGTGCTTAGCAAGAGTGAAAGTGTGAGAAAGATGATCTCATTTTTAGCAAGGGACTGACGCCTTTCCCACTCTGAGTTTCACAGCTGTTGGTAGATGCTCCTAGGAGGGTGTCAACTTTGTAGACTCACAAGGAAGCCAGTTTTCCCAGTCATGAATAAACAACTRCTGTGATTGTAGGATGTTGGTGTTGTGCTGTACAGCCCTTCAGAAGGACCTCGACAGGTTGCAGAGCTACTTCTCCCCTGGATGGGATGGCTCCCTCCAAACACATCCTTGGCAGATGGAATAAAACTTGGAGTAGGAGCAAGAGAGATTTAGAGAAAGTCAGACTAGACACTGTCTTTGCACACTCAGCCAGCAATCTGGAACTGACTTTTCTGCTAGGAAAATGCAATCACTGTCATCAGCAATCATTATATATCTCAATTGCCCCAAACCACCACAGAATTGCACATTCCTTCCTCCCTTTCACATCCCAAGCAGCACTAGCAGGTGCACTACCAGCTTTTCCCAAGTGAGATTCCCCCAGCAGCAATCCCTCCCTCTCACCAAATCTTCTCTCCAGGATTTGCAGATGTTTGTAATAACACCCTCAATGGTGACTTCAGCCTTTTCTACCCTCTCCATTAAAATGCAAGCAGGATGCAGCCATGTGGTTTGAAAGAGGCAAGGCCAGTGTGCAAGACAAATAGAGAGCAGTCTGGATTGAGGCRTGAGATTCATCCAAGGCACAACTTCATTGCCTTCCTCTGGATTAGGCAAAGAATAGATTTGGCCTGGAGGCCAAATTGATCCATCTGGATATAAACTGATAGCAGTAAGTAGAGCTGGTAAGAGCTACTGCAACTGCTGGCATCTCTCTTTGCCTGGTCCTTTGCTGCCCAGCAGTCCAGTTCAATTCATCACTGTATTAAATAGTGAAGCTTCTATTCTTAGCAACAGCTTATCCTGCCCAAAACATCATGTTTCAACCCCATGGCAAACCTGGAAAGAGTCTAGAAATAGGCAATGAAAATGTGAGACATTCTGACACACAAAGGCACGAAGGAAAGGCCAGCACAGTTCAAGGTGAAGACAAATCCCAGGGGACATGGGAGGGCTGTACAGACCAGACAATAGATCAGGGAAAGCTGGCAGTGTCCTGTACCCACGGGGGAAGCAAGAACAATCAAACTCTTTACTTATACCATTTAGCTGCATTTAGCTGCAGTCAAAAATAAAATGACCTTCCTCTTCTCCAAAACCAAGAGTCAGATGCACAGATAATAACTCAGAAATAAGCAATAGTTGTTGGAAAAAGCTAGTAAGGGTTGTAACGACAGAGATAATAAGAGTAATCTAAAGGGTGCTTTAGATGCTGTGAATAACAATTTGATTTGTAAAGAATATCTACCTTTCACCTGGCTGTACWACTGTCAGCTACAGGATTCCTTGTGTCCATCTCAAAAATTTGTGCTTTGGAGAAGGGATGCTAATCTTCTGGTCACTGGCCTGTCTTTTTTAGGATTTCCTATACTTCATTGGTTAGAAGTAGAGGGAAGGTRGGTTCAGAAGTTCAATAAAATGAAATCTGTAAGTAGAGCATCTAAAAATTCAAGCATATTCTGACCTGGGGACAGATTGAAGCACACTTTCACCACAGTACTCAGTGAAGCAAGGATGCCTRCTGACTTTTATGGGGTTTGAAATACTGTTTATGCCAGTGTTGTATAAATACATCATRCTCCTACTCCCTAGCAAGAGCAGAGGCCATGGATCCTGCTATTATTAGGAAGGTGCACCTATTTGGTTCCATTAATCTTGGATCAAGTACATACCAAGGTCTTCAAAACCTCTTTCACAATTTAGGACCAGAGTTCACAAGGAACCCATCATCTCCTTACAACTAGGTATGAAAGGCACTTYGAAGAGATAATCAGAATTTCTAGCAGGAACTTCTGGCAGTTCTGTGCTGGTCACCCTGGGACTCTGTGCTCTGCTTAGCACAGAGAAGAGCACACAGATGCATCTGTCCAACCTGTGTTACACACACACTGCAGGAGTAAAACACAGGAGMTTGAAAAGCGTGCCTTCTCCTCTAACAGAGCCATAATAGGTTTGCATTTTCTTYGTGGAGAGGGGCTGAGAGCTCCCAAAKCCWTACACTTTATCAGTATTACAGCTGYTAACAGCTGAAATTCAGCTTTCTTGGCACCTTTCAAAACTTATAAGCCACAAAACTCATTTTCCCACTTCCTGCCAGTCACCACAGAACCTGGAAGGCCACGCTGGGGTCTGTGCATCCCTGGGCACGTGGGTGTGTGTGTGATCAATGCCCTCTAGAGGGAATCCACAGCCCAGCAAGACACTGGGGCCAAGGGTACTGGGCACTGCTGGCCACTCATCACTCCTGTTCTCAGCTAAAAACCTCACCGAGAAAGGTGTAATTCCATGGGGGAAAAAAGAAGTCAGAAGTGGATTTGGATTAAAAAAAAAAAACCAAAAAACCCAAACCTAGGAAGCGCCATTTGCCAGAGGGTGCTCAGCAGAGCTGACTCTGTGGTGTAGGAGTTTCTTGCACAGGTGGTGCAGTGAATATTGGAAGCAGAAGAGATGAATCAGAAACTAATCCTCACTTGATGAGGCCTTTGCAACAAAGGGCCAGTTTAAGAGCACCAATTGCCATAAAGCCCTTTCCTACCGGCAGAGCATTTTTAAAGAATTTGGTCCATCACTCAAAGCTGTATCTGCATTTGAGGGAACATGTATCAGCTGGCCATAGATGTGGAAACACCAAGAGACATTTAAGTGAAGTAATTTCCTTTACCAATGGACCCTTTAAGCCAGGCCAGACCCACTTGTAGAAAAGAGAGATGTTTTGGTGATGTTATGTCTTTGTCTCAATCCATTGAATGCACACAACACAATTCTCTCAGGTATTTCTGAGCACTAATTAAAGAAGGAGCCTTTACCTGGTTTGGCCTTTCTGAAAGTGCCCTCATAGGGAACTTTCTCCCCAAATGCAGCCTTGATCTAACCTTTCTCTATGTGACTTTGATCTGTAGACCCTGACATGAACACGGCTTTCATAAGGGAGCTGCCATTTCTGGAGGAAGGACCCRCTGGAATGAATRTATTCATATCTCAGATATTTTGCARAGCTGTTACATACWGTACAATCTATTCTTTTCCACTGCATAAGTATAAATAGGCTTCTCCTCATCTAGGGGTCAGTTGAGCTGTACCTCAGCGCTGCTCAGGACTCAAAATTCRGTGTGGGCTTGTGCCCATTAACAGCTCTAGGTACACAAGTCTCTGCTGTCACACATGCTTGAAATCCTAATACAGATCCATCTAGGACACTCCAAGGCTCCTTTAAACCCTAAAAAGCAGGTGCTTGCCCAAAAATCCCACCTATAAAACCTCATATACCAAATACTGTGGAAACATCCCAAGTTGGGCCTGCCACAAAAAAACCCCCAACAAAATAAACCAGCTAAGGGGACAATAGACAGAGCACTGACTGGCTTCTGTTCCTATTTCAGCCAGTAATTTTGTGGCCAAGAGCACATTACAGGATGTGGGAAAGCAGAATTCATCCCTGGGCTTCCTAGCTTAGGGCCAGGGCTTGATTCCAGCTTTCCAGAGTCTGCACATAAACTTGGCATGACACAGCCTGGGTCCKGCAGCAGCCCAGCCCTCCTGGTGCTTTGGGGTTTGCTGCTGGTTGGTGTCTTCCTTTTCATTTGATCTGTGGTGCCCACACAGGAGCCTTTTTACATCGTGCACACTTGATTAGTCCCTCAAGAATGGTATCCCTGTCGAGCTAGAATCCATAGTCCTACAAACTGAGAGTTTGATGCACTCAAAAGACCTTTATTTTACCAGGTAAGACAAAAGGCCGCGTGGCTGGTGAACATCCCACTCATCCCAGCCTTTTGCTGAGACTGAGAAAAGCTGTATCAAGGAGCAGGTCTCTGATGCCAACTTAAAAATGGAGGAACCTTTATGTACTCCTGCAGCATTTATCCTCTCTCTAAACCCTGCACAATATTTATCTGCTCTTCAGGCTCTGGCAGTCTGGCTTTAAATGCCTTGAGCATTGAAGCTCCTTGAGTTTAGACAGACCAAGAAGCCAGCAATTAGGAAACTCTTTACCAAAAGCCAGCTCACATCTTGCTTTTTGCCTCATTTTTATCATCTTGCTACTCTTGTTCCAATTGTTTATCCCTCAAGGATTATTTTTTTAATGCTTTCTTTTTTTTCTTCTCTGAGTGGAGCTTGTTTTGCCAATGACTACTGAACCCTAGCTTTACATTTGGGAAACTTCAAAATAATTAAAAAATTCACCCATTAATGTTTTACAGATAWCGGTAAAACTTCTAATTCTTAATTTTATTCATTCTTTTAAAAAAGTGCAAGAAATGATCTTTCCAAACCTCTGGCCAAGTCTGCTGGCCAGGTTTATTTATACATGATCCCAAACTCCTGAGGTCGTAATAGTTCCAGGAAAAGAGAAAAAAGGAAAAGAAATGCACTTTACGGGATCTTTCATTGGTTAAGTCCACATCTATTTCTGCTTGATATCCAAAGYCAATTTGAGCTTCCTGATCACCATAATTCCCTGGTTATTAGACTTGTTTATGTAATTTCTAAAAATAGAGAGCAACTATAATTTTTTACATTAGAACATGAGTTTTTCTTAAAGACTGGGATGTTAAGGAAAGAAACCACTAGGGGAAAAGGCAGGAAAAAGTTAAGAACATTTCCTTCAGCCAGCTTCTAAAACACACTGTGCATTTCCTCRCTGCATGAGTTGGAGAACAGTTTTGGAAAACGGTTGTTTCTCACACACTTTCACCTCATGGCTGGTTTCAGAGACAAATATTCACAGCTGTSTGAAGCAATTGAGAATCTGCTATTTGCAATTATTATGCTTCTCTTGATCTGTAAGGATCTGCAGTGCTTACGCATGGCTCCTTTTGCCCTGTCAGTCCCGCTCCTGTCCCCAGCCTGCTGCCCTGGTACAGAGCACCCCTTTTCTCCCCAGAGCACATCACCCCCATGCTGACACACCCCATCCCTACCATTCTTACAGAAGGCTCCTGAGCACTTGGTAATCAAGCTAAATCATGCCTTTCTCTTCAGCTCTGTCAGTCACCTGCATGGAACACTGTTGGTAGCTTACAGTCTACACCACTAAGATCCATTGGTACTAAAATTGCTGCCTTTTATTCAGTCCTTTATTTGCTAGACAAAACAGACTGCCTGTCATGACATTTACATTAAGTCTAAGCAAAACTGAGTATTTCACACGCACTCCCCTACCAAAGTATTTTCTATTTAGGAATCTCCATGGCAGTTTCTCTCCTCAGGATTTTTAAGAACTTTGTAAACATGATTCAGCTTCTTCATTCCTGAAGCTGGTAAATACTAGGATATAATTTTTTCAACATGTGCAAGCTCAGGTTCATCAACTGGTTCAAGGCTGTACGTCTCCATGGTACAAGTGAGAAAAACCCAAGTCTGAGCAGAGAATGTCACTTCTGCCTGTGAGCCATAAGGCACTGATGAAYGGCCCCATTTTTCTCCCCGTCTCTCTCCCAGCAGGGCTCAGTGAAAAATATCATCTTTCCTTTCCTGGACTTGTCTTTTTCACATCTGTAAACACCACAAATGATACCTTTGGAAATACAAGTTAATCCTCTTCCAGAAACATGTCCTTTTCCCAAAGACTGTTCACTCGGGGCTGTCAGTGATGTCCCTGCTGTGCATTATGTGCAGGTGGGATCTTGGCCATGTCACACACACAGAACACACCCTTGCCTGAGAAGGGATGGCACTAAACCATGTGCCAGTTACAGGAGTTCCTGTACAGAAACAAAATATGGCCCTGAATGACTGCCAGACACCCAAGACCTGAATTTGAATGGACTAACCCCAAGGAAAGCTCAGTGTTAAACCCATCTACGCCTCCCATAATTCACATGATCTCAGGTCCTCCAGCAGGTCAGACCAGCTGTCCATAAAATGGTAACAGGTGATTCTAAGATGAATTACCTTTCTCTTTAAATACACATCTCCCAGTAAGAAACTRCACCACATTAAACAATATTAGAACATAATTAATATCCCAGCAGTGGGCTCTGAATATGAAACTTACAGACAGGGAGGGTAAAAATCTGTCACAATTACCAGGCAAATTCTCATGCTTCAGTTGTCCTGCAGTTCACTGCAGACTTCCAGCCTTCATTCCCTTCCTGCTGTTCCYGTCCACCCACCCAGGAATCCCAAAGGCTGCGTGACAGGGGCACAGAACCAGGTTCAGAGAAACAGACTTTTACCACCATACAATATAATCTTCTTTTCATATGGGTAATTTAACTTATTTTCCACTTAAAAGCACTTCCAGCATCCTACACAAGTGCACACATGCAAGAGAATGAAGGTATTTGTCATGAGATCTGCAGGCACAGCATTTACCAGGTGGGACATGAACAAYCACCAGACAACACCAGAGACCTTTATTTGTTTTCTAGAGAAGCACCTTCCGAGTGCCAGCAGTGGGGCAGGTACTTATCCAAGTTTGCCCGGTCCGTTTTTAACATGAGCTGCTCCCMTTTGTCTCCTTCTCCCCTGTTCAGTGTGTCTGCCCCTCCTGGCAYGCAGCAGCCTTGAGAGGAAAGTTACTGTGCCCAGAAAGGGCTTGGCACTGCACTAATGTACATTGACAGTGTGTTTTCTTCCCTGGCACCCAGCCACRCACAAATCCCCTTTCTGAGTCACTCCCAGTGAGAAAACCAACACCGGCATTCTGCTCTGTTGAAATGGTAAGGCTGAGAGAGCAAACATAAAAGGAGCTGCCCATCAGAAGGGGCTGGGGATGAGCCGTTGTCTGAAAGCATCAGAGGCAAGGGGAGGGAATTCCTATAAGTGCAGCATAGCGCTGATAAGGTGGGAAGAAAAAGAGTAGTGAAGGATGCTGGAAAAATACCACTTGGCAGAGCAGATGATGCACCTATAGCAAAGTCAGGCTTCCAGGGCTGGACTCTCACTTTCTGCTTTTCCTCCTATTTTAATAGCCATAAAATTCATTTCAGGCATCAGGGCCAGTTTTGTCCTGCTCTGTAAAAACATGGCAGATGCCATCCTGGCAAGTACCAGGGTTGAAACAGAGACCAGCAGAGCAATAAAAGCAGGATTCTCTGCAGCTTGAGGTGGGAAGCCAGGCCAGCAGCTGGGAGCTATAACAGACCAATATCCTCTGCAGATTGGGCACAGATGTGGACATGGAACCACAGGCCAGGGTGTTACACAAACACATCATGTGGACATGCTGTGCCTCAAATGCTCACAGCCTAAACTGGCAACAGGCAGAGGGAGAGCAGGACAAGCAGAAGATTGCAGTGAAGGTGAGAAATGARTCTTTCATTTTCTTGAGAGTGAGATCAGAGCATGGAAGTTAACCTGGCTATCTCCATTACTAGAGAAGAGTCAGTCACAAATCTCCACATTTTCTAACAGATTCTTTGCATTTGTATCTGCAGGATCCAGAAATGGAGAGAAACCTCAGGGGACATTTTCTCAGTAACTTAGCTCCCCTCAGACTCCTTGCCAGAGTTATTGAAGTGGTTAGTTACTTTACATGGGAATGAAACAGGTGGGGGTGAATAAGCCAGAGGCTTGCTTGGCTAAAGGCAACCTGTCTTCTGCCTTGGAAAAAAAAGCAGAACAAATGTCAGCAGGGCTCCATTCAAGCACTGCAGTGACTAAACCCTCTTGGAAACCTTTAGACACAGCTTCTCATACTTGTCTCTGAAGGTAAAAATATGGCAGGGCACACAAGTCATAGGTCACTGTGTGAAGATATCTAATTTTGAGTCAGATAGTAATACCAGAGCATCTCAGGCGTGTTTGGGACCATTTACAGAATCACCAGCTGGCAGTGCCCTCCCAGCCTTTCCTCGGAGCACAGGCATAAAAAGCAGATATATAACCATGTAACCGATTACAATTACTGCATATTTGAAAGTGATCTTATGCTCCAGGCTGCTAAAAGCTTGTTTGAAGAGCAGATTTCTGTGTTTAAAGCCCTCTCTGACCAGGCAGTAGTTAGAGACTACAAAGTTATTGCATTAGAGACGGAGCAAGGACTGCCACAATACTACAGCCTTGCAAGGAGAAAAGGCAGATGAAMTCATCTAGTTCCATAATTGCACAGTGTTTGTGCTGTAGACCAAACAATACACAGTCCATACACCAAGATATTCAATCTCATACACAATAARCCAGGATGCCCACAGGATCAAGTATGACTCAGTGGGTTTAGGCAGATACACCAGTCCACACAGCTCTGAGAAGCAGTAATGAATGGAATAAATAAAAATATGAACAGGCATCAAATTACTTCAAATACCCAGGAATAGCACAGGASACTAAACCTTTATTGTATGGCAGCCACCGTGAAATGGGATGTATAAATAAAACTAAGTGAAAATGGAGATTGCACGCAAGGCAGAAACTCTACAGAGCTCAGCATCTCCCAAGATCCCATGCTGGGCATTGGTGATACAACCACCCTATTCCTGGCAGCTGTTCCCAAAGCAGCCTCATCSTGTCTCCTGTCAGTGCTTCACCCTTGTGTTGAAGTGTATCTGTACAGCAGCAGCCCACAGCACCCACTCACAGCCCTTCACAACCACTTTAACAGTTGAACCCACAGAATCTCTTTCAGAAAGGCAACGAAGCAGAAAAAGCCAACACTCACCAAATCAGGATTAACCAAATCTGCTCAGACTATATAACAGTGAGAGGAAAGCACACTTCTGATGCACAGCACGAGGCTCCACAGCCCCTCAAAGTGACAGTAAGAGCCTTCTACACTCAAGCTACACAAGAGTCACCAGCTGCTCCTAGAAGCAGTCAGGGTGCAGAAAGATGAAGCTGGACTTATATCCAAATCTTATGGCTGAGGACCCTTCCTTTCCTTTCCCASAATACACAGACCAGCTTAGACCACCCTCTGTGATTGCTCTGGGATAAAACCTTTACTTTTTCCAAAATATGGCTTCAGACTTTGGAGCTATACAGGCACTACATGTAGAGTTGCCCATGAGTGCCTAAAGCTGTGTGCACAGGAGCACCACCAGTCATGACAGCACTTCTGCAAACTCCAGATCATGGGCTGGGGCACTGACATGGTTTTATTTTCTCCACCTGAGGATCTAATGCTAAATGCCTCTTTGTGCTCATTTAAAACAAGCTGAAGGGACAAGTTACAGCTCCCAGGAGAAAAAGCATCCTTGGTTAAAGACAGAGCACGCTCCTCCTCGTTCTATCAGCAGAACCAGGAGCTGCACTGATATCACTACCCTTGAACTTAGCCTTGCCTGAGTCATCTCTGAGATGGTTGAAGCTGGCAGGTTGTTAAACTCACTGCCCGTGGATTATATTCAGAGGGAGCTTTAAAATATTTTCTAATTATTTTTGCTTCCACTCCACCAAACACKGTTAATCAAGAGCTATTTCCAAAACACGCTGTGTTGTAGCAGGGCTATACTCCACAGGAGCGGCACCAATGGGGCTGGAACCTTCCAGCTTCAACTCTCAGATGACCAAGCTGTTCTCATTCACAGAATAAGGTGCTCTTGATGGGCAGGGAATTTACTTTTCTTCTTTATTWACACAAAATGCAAAGGGGAGTGCTCGGCTGTGGGGAAATCAAGCTGCCTGGCTGGATTTTGCCTTTTGATGACCATTCACTACCAGTGATATAGCTAAGACTTCTCTTTATTTATTCCTTGTTTAATTTCCCAGGGTGTTATTTCTTCATGCTGCACACAAAGCCCTGGCCTGTGCTCTCTCTGTGTGGGTGTGGCAACACACAACACCCATCCCCTTCCTATGAGTGCCCGAGGAGAATATTGGAAGYGATTTTGCAGCTCCAAACCCTCGTGATCCAGCTCTAAGTCTTGCAYTGGTTTTTGGACTTGGCTAGCTCTSTGTTGTACATAGCAGTTTGTCTGCAGTGACTTCACACTACTCCTGCTTTTTCCTCTACTTTGCATCCCTAATTTTTTTTACATCCAACGATCAGTATGGGAAAATGTGAATGCAACACAGAGTAAACCTTACTGCTTTAAACACAGAGTTACCTGAAAGTACCACAGCAAGTGCAGAAAGCAGAACAGATTCTAAAGAGGAAAAAAAAAACCCCCAAACCCCACAAAGAAAAAAAATCAGATTGGTCTAACYAGTGATCCTTTTCTCTTTGGAAAGCTTCAGAGATTCAAAAACCTTGTCACAATCCCCCTAATTTAGAATTAGTAAAACTTGGTTACCCATGTTTCGGTGCTTTGAAGTTTCATCCTGAAAAATATTGGGAAATTCTGAAAGAAGCTTCACCACACATTAGTAGTTTACATTAGACTTGTTATCAACATGTAGAGACTGTTTATAAATAAATAGATAAAAAGTACTTGATAAAATAATTTCAGTAAAAATGGCACAAGATTAATTTACTCCAGGATATTCTAAAAATTAATGTTTTTAAATAGTTTATTTTCAAAGCCTCCAAACGGCTTTTACCAAAACTAAGTATTTCATTTTTCCTCAGAAGCTCTGAAAATTTATATTAAGAATTTCAAAAGCCCTTTAAAAAAAAGTAATAATGTACTAATACTTCTGTTACTCAACTAATTTATGAAGCAGCACCACTGAATCTAATGAAAACGGGTCCAAGACAYTAAATGTGCTCCTCACTCTGGATTTTCCCTCAGCTGGTTTCCATCCATGGCTAGGCATATTTTCCTGATCACCCTGAAGGGTAAAGAGATCCCCATTTCACAAAAAATAACCCACCCCAAACAAAAAGACCCACARCAAATAAAAAGAACCCAAATCATATTTCCATCCTGAAGATCCTGAACTGTTCCTATCTGGAGTGTTTGTTCCATTTTACAACTGTATTTATTGATTTAAAGTGTGTTTTCACACTGGCTCTCCTCCCAGGCATGTTTAAACAAGCAGCAGCACATGGTGCCAGGACGCAACAGAAACGTGTTCTATAGACAAATAAACAAAATACCCGATGGCTTTAGCTGCCCACACCACCAAGGGATTTTGAGCAAATCACTTCAAATTATGTTCCAGTCCCTGGACACGAAGCAGAGTTGGTTTAGAGCTCTTTGGCTGTGTTTTGGGTTGTGTTTTTTTATTGCTTTGGTKTTTAAGCCATTGGCTGGCCCACACTCCCCAAAGATGTGGGCTATTCATTCTGTTCCAGCTCAAGGACTCCAACTGGACTGATTTCAGTAAGAAGTGCGTGGTCTGTAATGTGGTTATAATTCAGCCTGGAAACACAGTGAGCCACCTCTACCCTGCACGGCTTGTGTGTGCTGTGGCTGCAGACAGGACTGGCCACCAGCCTGGTTTGGACTGGCCCAAATGAACCACACCAATGGCCGGGCAGGAAATGGGAACTGCAGCCCCAGGGATGTCCGTCAGTCCAGTCCCACTGCAGCCAGGTTAAAAAAAGAGAACTCAGAGAGGAAAACAGCATCTTTTGCTGAGAGCCAAGGCTAGCCCTCACCATCARTGTGTTGGCACTGTCAGGGAGTGCCATGGCAGCTCCTCCCGTGCAGAGCTGGAGCCAGCCCGCAGGAAGCGSCTGCTGCCACGGGCACGGCTCCAGTGCCAGGGTCATCCATTCCCGGACACTGCAGCAGTGATTTTCCTGTTGTGCAGGCACGAGGGAGGAGAACAACCCACACGTGGCTCTGACAGAGATCACAGCCTCGTCAGCAAGAGCTGAAAATACCAGTGAGAGCTGGCACGGCGTCAGAGCACGGCCTCCCCCTGCCCTTTCCTCCACAAACRCCCTCCCTGAGTCACGGATCAGCACGAGGGGCTCCCCATACACATCCATAAACTCTTCCTGGAAGACCAGCACATCTTGCCCTGGGAYAGCTATTTCCCCCATCACTGGCATCTCTCCTTGCTTTTGTTCATGTTAGAACAATCCTTTCAAAATTTCTTTTCTTAAGAAATGGATTCCCAGTGTTGAGATGGCTCTGCCAGAGTCCACCAGYGCTCCAGAAGGCACCGAGTGCAGCAGCCACAGGGAGTTACCTGCAAAGAACATGACTGGGGCTCTCTCAGCAGCACCCAGGAGACTGCAGCTGCTGAACTGGTCCTGCCTCACCACAACCATGATTCTGGGCTCCCCAGGGCTGGAGGTGTCAGCAGCTGCTGCTGAATTCACTCTAAAATGGCCATTTCAATCTCAGCTCCATRGTGGACCATGCTGGCCAGGAGGGAGTGAAGGTGTAACAACCTGGAACCAGTCATCAGCACAGCTACTGGCATCACTACAACTCCCTATGGCTGCTCTTAAWTTTTTTGCCTACATTCCATGTCAAAGAGAAAAAGCCTGCTCCAAACCTTCATGACCTTTGCTCCCATCCCTTTCGTTCTTTTCTCTGTGCTCATGTYTCCATCCCACTGGAATATTTACTTTTTTGACATCAAATTGCACCAAGAGCCAAGAGGGATCTAACAGCATTTTGTCACTGACAGCACAGCCTTCTCCTCTGGTCCCCATTTAGTGCAAAACAATTCYTTACGTGAGGCAAACCACCACAGGCTCAGCATTTAGAGCCTGAGTGCCACATTAGATGAGAACATTAGGATCTTCTGCTGTGTAGGATTTTGGCACCTCCTCACTTTTATGGTTCAGAACTGTTGACACGATAAAATAAAACCCCAAAGTGAGGTTCAWGATGTTTATTATGCTGGGGAAGAGAATTGTATGGTGTGGGAAATTTCCAACACAAATAATTACAACCATTATTTTGAGGCATGACCACACTATCCCATATTTGCAGTCTGGGCGTGGGTAGATTTTGTTACACAGCAGCACATCCATCAAACCCCAGTGCCCTGTGCACAGCTGTGACACYGAGGGGACTCACATTAAGGGTTCTGGAGTCAGAGACCTAGGGCAAGTCACAAGGGTCACTGGATTTAACACGATGGAGGAAAAAGTAATAGTGCACCATGAGAGAGCATTTAAGGAGCTGGGCAATCATTAAAGGAGGACAGAGATGACTGGAAGATAAGAAATCACTGAAGGACAGCATTTCAGTGGGCTTTCTCTGCACCCCCTCAAGCACCAAAACACATTACAATCATTTTAAAAGGTATTACTAATACTAACAGTCTTTATGGCCAACAAAGACGTTTGCACTTCATCTCTGAGCTGACACTTTTCAGATGAACTGGCTTTTTGTTGTGGAGCTGTTCTAAAGCAGAGTGTTTTCTTGACTAATGGTTGCTGCACGTCGAGGTTTATTACTGTAGGGCTGCTCATAAGTACCTGATTTTCAAATGAAAAGGAGACTGATTTTATTTTTGATGAGTTAAAAATATTCTTAGAGCTTAGAAGCCAAAAATAAGTCATGTTAAGAGTGGTTTGCATAGGGGAGCCTCAGTTTTTACTTTAGGGCCCACAGTGATTTCAGCGTGGCACTTTTATTCCWGCCAACAAATAGGAGAACAAGTTATTTGCAGCCTAACTAACCTTCTACATGTCTAAAGGTAAAAAATGCACTGACCTGAAATGCCAAATTTTTGTAAATAGTCCCATTTAAGCCCCTCTCCCAAGTCTACAAACTCTTGCCCCCATCTGCCTGAAAGTACAAATATTACTCAGGTTTAATGGTGCCACTCRCAGTAGCAGAGTTGCACAATACTCAAATTTCAATTCTTGCAAAAACTTTTATTGATGTGTTTCTCTTCCACCTGACAATGACCACAGCTGGGCAAAGAGCCAAGTCTTCAGTCCAGCACAAAACTGAGAAATCAAGGAAATGCCATTTGCATTGATTCAAAACACGTTATTTAAAAGTATCAATTGTTTAATGGCTTCAAGTGAGAAATATCTCCAGCTCCTCCAAAAGTTCTCTCTTTGTATTGAAAGCTGGTTGGATTTTTTTAGGGAGAGCTGTGGTGGAAATGAGGATAGCAGAGAGGCTGCTTGTTCTTCATTCTAAATTTAGACTAGCACATCACTGAATTTCAAAAATGTCAAGATGTTTCAGCATTTCTGTAACATTTTATTCTGAAAACACTGAAGCAGAACATTTACGCTTTTCAAAGTAATGGCTCCTTTCAGCAGAAACAATTTGTAAACAACGACCTGAAAACTTCAGGCACAAGAAATGGAAGAGTTGAACAGAGGTTTTCCTGTTCACCTGTCCCCTTGCACCTCCAAAACTGCCACAAGCTGGCCAACCAACCAACAAAACCCCACCAAACAAAACCAAACCTCATCATTTAAGCTCATGACTACACGTACATGAACAAAATAGCAYATAAATGCTACAAATTGAAAGCCCAAGGACTTCTAGAATAAAGCTATATGTGAATCCAATTAATTGTGATTAACATGCAAGTATCTCACAGTATAGACATTCCSAGATAATTATTGCACCCACAGCATCATTTGGGAAAATAAATCCCATCCCAAAGAAAGACAAAGCAGTGTGGCCTCTTCTCATGAGTGTCATGCACATTAAAAAAGGAAACAAACATCTTTCACACCCCACCTATTTGAAAGCCTCTATTTACATTATGAAAACAGTGCCATTCTGCACGCAACAAACACCCCCAAATTTTTTGTTTTCCATCATCTTTCCTCTTATAAAATTGCAGTGACCAAACCAGCAACTTCCCAGCCTCCCAACTCTGCAATTCTCTGGATCAAACAGACCATACACTTCATCTGCTCCATACAGTTATCAGAACATTTTAAATTTAATTAGTGGYGCATATTGCCTCTTCCTACCTGCTCACAGGTCCTGGAAGCTCTCTGCACRGGTTATGTGTGTTGCTGCATTCAATCTGCATTGCACTGCTCTCTGCAGAGGAGATCTTCCAGAGTAAGGACATGGTGGAAATGGATGAGCAACAGAGCCTGGGGGGAGTGTCCCCTTTTATCACTTGCTCAGGTGAGTATTTAAGGGTTTACACCTGTGACCAGGGCTCACCACTCCACTGTGCCTCATAATAAATACAAGTGATCCCACCTGTGGGGAGTGTCCCCTTTTATCACTTGAACAAGGTCAGGTGAGCATTTAAGGGTTTACACCTGTGACCAGGGCTCATCACGCCACTGTGCCTCAWAATAAATACAAGTGATCCCACCTGTGTCTGGACACCTAAGCATTACTTTGAGTTTGCTCCAGGTGTTTTAT
Source organism: Malurus melanocephalus (assembly GCF_030028575.1). Taxonomy (NCBI): domain Eukaryota; kingdom Metazoa; phylum Chordata; class Aves; order Passeriformes; family Maluridae; genus Malurus; species Malurus melanocephalus. The sequence continues at coordinate 2,107,395 of NW_026623256.1, read as the reverse complement.
TTATTTCACTCTCCAGAAAGCAGATGCAGAAAACATCAACCAAGCCACCTGCCTACACCTCATAGTCCAGCAAACGTGACACTCCCCAGAGCAGCAACACGGGAGCCTGAGCCCTTCTTTCTCCAGAAATAACCACGGCAAAAGAAGCAACTCCAACCTTCTGCCACGCCAATCTGCCAGCACACCTCAGCTTTAACCTTCAAGATTTCCCCCATCCCTGGCCATKCTGCTGAGGCTGCCAAAAAGGGTGCAATTAGCGTCATTTGTGATGGCAGGATCTGCAGGGCTGACATCTGACCCTTCGGAAACTGGACCGTGCCCAACATTTCTATTTCCCCAGGCCATTAAACAGCTGTCAGAGTGCTGACCTATAATTCCTCCTGTCCCATCCCATGCAAACTCTGGGCTGATGACAAAACRTGGAGGGCTCTGGGTACCCGCAGTCGCCCCGGTGTCTACAACAAGGCCCTGTCTAATCCATGGTKCTGCCCGTGCAGTGGCCAAAAGGATTTTGCAGCCAAAGATAAACAMACCTCTCCAGTTTCCAGCCAGCTATAGCTTCTGAGGCAGGCAGTCTTCTCTCCTGCTTTATACAAGGAAGGAACTGGTTGTTCTTCGGGACAGATGCCAGGCCCACCTGCCACCACCTACCAAAAACAGACCGGTCACCTTCAATTCTGGCAGAAACCTCCCCTATCAAYAGGGTGTTTAAATGGCTTTCAATTCCTTGAGCATCAGCCTGGTATGGGAAATTCTTTCAGGCTGGGCAATAGCATCATTTTAATGTTGATATCTGCAAATGTAAAGAAAAATAAAACTGTGCTTACTTGGCAGTGATAAAAAGCCTTTTAGATCACAGGTTTCAGCAGCAWTTTTTTCTCCAGAGAAGTTCAAATAGAAAGTGGAAGACTGAAGGCACAACATTAAGTAACAGATTCTCTTAATCTTTTTCATTAATTTGTTTACACTCAGCCCTTTTTCCTCTTCTCATTTAATATATTTTCTTCCTCCCCCCTTCCTTCCATACCCACCCTTTACCATACATACATAGGATATGCTTGTATTAAGAAGGACTATGATACTTGATCTGAATGTTGGATGGTAAGACCACTCTCAGAGTGCACATTAAGACTGAAATTTGTATTAAAAAAAATTAACCTCATAACCTCTCCCTTTAACCTACTTCTCATTCTGCCCTATTCCCTTTACTTCTCCTCTCTTGTCTGCTACACACAACAGGTATTCCCCATGTGGGTGGATACAGCAACAGCTGAGAGAAATGGGAGATGAAAGCCTGTTACCTGATTTTTATTTATGTCCTGTGAAATGCAACATGTGGAGTTACACGAGAGACCCTGTAAACAAGGTGAGGGCCAGTTGCTTTATACAACATGGAAAGTTTCCATTCCTTGGAACAGACAGGTCAGCTTGGAAGGAAGCCAGCCCTCAAGGTCTTTCTCCCTCTTTAGGGCKCATCTGAAACACCAGCTAAGCCAGAAGGCGCTGCCCAGGGGTGAGGAGAGCCAAACAAACAGATCAGTGTGAGGCACRGCCTCAGCTGTGGAGCTGTTTCCATTTCTTGCCTGGCCCAGCACCTGGAGGTGGGGTTGTGTTGTCAGACCACGATTTCCTCTGSTGCCAGGGTCAGCAGGCTGGAGATTCCTGTGGAGAAGCACAGCTGGGACTGGCAAGCAGCATTTGTCCCAGGGTTAATATATGCCTACGTGCCTCCCCTGACAGACTTGGGAAGCCRAGGAGAGAAAACCTGAGAACTGTTCCAGAATTGGATCAGATGGCCCAGAGCCATCTTCCCAGTATTGGGTACCCAGAGAACTGGGGAGAGTCTCAGATATGAGTTTCACACGGGTGGGCAGGTCCAGCACCAGCAAGGGTGAAGAGGAAAGTTCATTTGCACCTCTGCTCCCCTTCCCAGCTCGCCTCTTGCACCATCTGAGTCTACTCTTTCTGCTTTGTTTTCCCTCCCACACCCAGCAGTGCTCYTTCCTCCCCTCCTCGCTCCCCATATGCAGTTCAGCTCCAAGCTGTCACTCAAAAGGTTGACACTTCTGAAAAATGTCCAGATACTTCAGCTATTTCTATTCTGCCTGGCATAAGGTGAAAATCTGAGTCAGCTGGCTGTGCTCTGTCAGGTTTTTTGCAGCCAGCGTCCTGCTTCTCAAAAACACCACCTAATTTTGGAAACACCAGTCTTAACTTCGGTGCTCCTGATGAGAAACAGAAAAACACACTCTGCTTAATTCCAGCTGCAGAAAAGGATCCAGAGAAAGGAAGATGCTTGAATATTAAAAAAAAATAAAAATAAAAATTACCAGCTCCTGCTCACAAACACTTTATGTAGTTTTTATGGGAGGAAGACAGAAGCCTCTTGCCAAACACATTGTCTGGGCATAATTATTCCTCTCTCCTCCTCCCCCTGCCAAGCTAACCTCCCTCTGAATCAGGCCATAAGGAAGGAAGGGAGCCAGACAGGACTTCTACACATTTTGGCTCGACATACTGCGAGTGTAAGCTGTCAGGCAGCACTGTAGCAGCAGAAACGTGTTACTAAGTAGTATGGGAATATTAATAAGCAAGAGATGAACTCTAACATCTGTCACAAAGCATCCTTCAGAACTGCAAAAAGAATAAAAAAAGGAAGAAGAGAAGAGAAGAGAAGAGAAGAGAACAAACTAATCTACTGTTCAGGGCAGTACTCAGTCATTTTAGAGGCAACGAATTTACCCCGGGCCAAAAGCTCCCCCATGACAGGGGCCATTTGAAGTGACTGCTGAGGCTGATTCTCACAAAATTGGTTTAACTCTGCTCCCAGTGACACCAGGAGTAAACTACAGATAGGCTTCAGTGAAAAGTGACATAAATCAAAAAGAAGCACTTTTGAAAAGCTCAATTTTATATTCCAGCTCCAAAACCAATAAAATCCTCACCCTAGTCCCAAACCTCAGCTCATCCTATTTCCATGCCACAGGATTAGCTCTACCTTTGTCATGCCTTGTCAGCATTTCTCCAATTGCCCTTAGAACTTTGCAATTCTAGGCTCTGTACACTCCTAAACCATCTGTCCCAGGACTTCACTGCCCTAAAATCCCATCAAAACCTGCTTCTTCAGCAGCATAAATCCATGCCTTCTTTAGAGTTTGCCACAAAACACGGTTTGGTCCTTTTCTTTTTGCAGGGATTTTGACAGAAAGRGGGTTTTCAGTACCTGAAAGCTGTAAAGGCTGGGATCACTTAGCACTAAAACAATGTGCACCAATTCTATGGTCTCATATTAATATCCCCTGGAAAACAGCAAAACACAAACAGCAGTGAGTTCAAAACTGGACAGCAAACCAGAGAACCTTCAATGCTTATATGTGAGAAAACTGGCAGGGGGGAATGGCAATAGTAAGAAACAACATTTAGAGGCCTCACCATGACCACCACCAACCCCCCCAGTTTCTAGGCAATTAGTCTTTTTTACCTGGGAACAAATAGTCAGCTATCAGCCATAAGATACCTTTAATACTGGTTAAAAACCCGTACTAAATTCTTATGGCTGCCAAGGGGCCTCTTTCCTGGGCTGGTCAGGTGTGCTTTGGCCTTTCCCCACAAATCCTTCATCCTCAGCTAACTCTTCTGTGGGGCTTTGTGGTTTACAGCTACAMTTGAGACCAGAGGAATTTGTGTGCTATTTCCAGTTTGCTTGTGGGACTTCTGCTGAAAAAGTGTATTTTTTTATCTCAGAAGCCCTGGCTTTAAATCTGAATCAGCTGTGGACCCTAATTCAGAATTGAATTGTGKTTTTTTGTCTTTTTCTAATTAGTATTATCACCTGTCTTATTGGCAAATCAAACTGATGTTGTCTGTCATYAAAAGGGGCTCCAGCCTCATAGTTTCATTAAGGTAGACAAAAGAGCCTGTCAGGTGTTAGCCAGGGAAAAATCAGGAAGGAATTGGGACCATGGTCTAAGCACAGTGCTGGGGATGAARCTCTGCTATGGTCTTCGTTGAACTGAGAGTATCATTTTGGTATCACTGAGAAAATCAGTAAATGTCCCTGAACCTTCCCCTCTGCAGTATCATCTCCACCCTGATGAGGAGATGTCCCCAGATATCCTTCCCTGCAGGGGGGACCATGTTTGCACAGTGCTTTTWAACCTACATTTTAAAGAATTATCWGCTGGCACCCGAGTCAGWAGCCATAAGTCATTCCACACCCTCCAACCAAGAAATYGGATTCTACAGGCATCCCTTGAAATGTTCTTTCTGGCTCGAARCTGTTCTTGTTTAGGTATCCTAAGYGTGTCCTGYAGCCAGCATTGTTTTGTGGCCAGCACTGCTGCTATAGCTCTATAAATCTGCAGACACTCTGCAGCASGAGTGCAGTGCCAAACAACTGCAGAGTTCTCTGCTCTGCTCACATTTTGGGATCACATGTGGGAGCAATACAGCGAGACAGATGTGGCATCCTGAACACCTGAGAAAGCTACTTGGCAACTGGAGAGGGACTTTGTCATGTCTCTCAACTGAAATKATTTTTTTTTCTGCTCAAATGTTACAGAAAATGAATGAAAAATAAACAGGAGATGTTGAATATTAGTATTTCTAGGAYCTATACCTAGAAAAGGTATAGTTGGCAGTCACTGGGGGTGTCTGTGTCTTCTCAGGCTTCCWTTCCTCCCCTGCCAAAACAGCTACCAGGCTTACTTTCCTCTGCAGTATTGAGAGGGTAGCAGCATGCTGGGGGACTGCTTACTGCAGGAAAAACAGCCCCTTCACGGAGCAGAACAAAGAGAGAATCCATCCAGGCTGATGGGGCCAAAGGGACTTYGGAGAGCTGCAAAACCCACCTTCCCATCTGTGTAACAACTGCAGGAGAGAGCTGGGAACCCCGGGGATGCTCTCTCTTGGCACTCTCCCAGGTTCTCAGCTGGCTGCTCTGCTCCTGCTTGGTGTGAATGAGWGAAACTCTGGCTTCAGACGCTGTTCTGCCTCTCTCCAAAACCCCGCAGTCTGGCAGGAAGGGAGGTGCTTTAGCAGGGGGAACTCAAATTTATTCAGTTCAATTCAGCCTGCTGCAGAGGACAGCTCTTGTAGAGCAGGTGGCAGCATTTCAGCGACAGCAATACCCACAATAGCTGTGCAGCAGTAATTAGCATTCTGCCAAAAGCCATAACACGGCCCCTCCTAGGCCTGTCTGCTCCACTAACCACTGCTCCCACCCACAGCAGCTGCATCCCCATCCCACACCTGCTGCAGGCCAGGTGAGCACGTTGGTACCAGTCTAACCCCTGCCTATTCCATCTTCTCCAGCACAGCATCTGCAGGCGGGGCAGCATTCCTCCCAGGTCAGGAACTGATKGATAACAGCAGTCCTGTCTGTGGAGCTCCAACCTGCCTGAGAAGATGGAAGGGGAAGAGGGTGGAGRGCTGCCAGACTGTACTGACACCAAGTGCCTGTGTCATGTGCTGTGGCCATGGGATTTTGCCCTGGGGCTGGCTCTGGAATGGCTGCTCAGCAGGAGTGGGCTACTGTCTGGCCTTGCAGCTCACAGCACAGGAGGGGAGCTGGGGAGAGCGGCGGCTCCACTGCTGGGATGGGGACAGTGGGTTGTTATTATTTATGTTGTGGTGCTGCCTAATACGTTCTGGGTGCATTCCAAAGGCAGAGAGAAACATGGGCCCTACCCTGGAGAGCCATGGGTAATTGAAAGAGCAGTCAGTGCATTATCCGAGCTGTGGGCTCTCCTAACGAGCCATCCCTCCCATTCAGAGGATTGTTTGAGGCTGGGGATCATGCAGACCACCCCAACCACTGTCATGGACTGGGATTTATTTAATCTTCCCAGAGCAATGGCAAGAAGCTTAGAAGAGATTCCACAGTGTCCCCTGATAGTTTGTTCCARTTGCTGTAACTCTTCTTGGAATGATGAGGTTTTTTCCTAATATTTATACTAAATGTTCCCTGCTGCAGCCTCAAGCCATAACAGCATTTTCTGTCATTTTACTAATGGAGTATTTGATGTGTGCTCTTCCTCAGAACATCCCTTAATATATCCGAGCACAGCCAGCCTGTCTCCTCCGCGGTACGAACTATCCCAGGGCTCCCAGATTTCCTCAGAGGCCACAGCACTTTCGTGGGTCAGTGCACAGCTCCAGTCATCTTGCCTGTCTTCATCTCAGCTGGTACAAATGAACACTACACCCAGAATCTTTCTCTGGCTTTCTTAATGAATACCACATGGCCAGTGCTGTCCGTGCCTCCGCTGAGCTCTTTGCACACCATCGCTCAGGAGCCTTCACAGCCGCGGACACAGCGAGGGACTCTCCAGCTGTAATTGGGATTTTTTGTTCCTGATGCAGAGAAGTAACTGGGGGKTCACGAGGTGCTCCAGAAAAATGATGGTGAAACTCAGACTGCGCCCAGAAGTGCTGTTGGTGGACCTTTATGCCACATTCCCTCCATTCTGCTGCACACATTTCTCTGCATAAGGGTGAAGAAACACACCGATGTGATGTCCTGCTCACATAGACCTGGAAATCAAACTCTTAGACAAAGCCAAAGAAAGTCAGAAGCCGATTCATGAGATTATTCATGAACTGGGGAAATATATTTTCTCTCAATTTCTCTTTATCTCTCRTAGATTACAAGAAAAAGAATACATGTTGTGGTCTCAGCAGTAAAAAGCAAATAATGTGTTTATTTATTGAAAGTCTTCCTGAGTAAAGCCTTTCAGAACCATTTTCTAATTTCTGGTGCTCCAGGGAAGCCCCTAGAAAGGAGCACAATTTCTAGGAGCATCGTGTAGCTATGCATGACCTTTCATGGGTGTCGGAGCACCCAGAATTCAAATCCACTCTGAAAATATTGGTCATCATTAGGAAATAACTGGTTAAAGTGTGCAGCAGCTGCCTGGGTCTTCTGCTCTGGATTCAGCTGCGTATCTGGGATTTCACCAGCAATTGTCAGCAGCAAAGACTAGAGGGATGAAACSAAGGCAGCATTTGCTGGTGATTTATCTTGATAGACATAAATCAATGAGAAAAGAAAAAAGAAAAGAAAGGAAAAAGATTAGAATCCRGGACAAAAGAGCTGTAAAGAAGGATGTTTTACAGAGTTTTTTATGTGGTTTCAGGTGGCTTTACTTAATTCTGACTCTGAGAATTAATGAATATTCCTGACTTCAGGGGGACAGAATTAKGTTGTTCTCTCTGAATTTTCTGCCTGAAATGCACACGCGGACTACATTGATGTTCTAGCCTTGCTACAGTGTTTAATACTCATACAAAAGAGTATTTGCTTTTGTTAGTTTTACCTGGCTTCTCTTGAGGTCCTGAATCACATCCTAGGCAAGCTCATCATCACTCAATCAGGAATAATCAGTGACTTTAAATGACCATTAGGCTTAAGTATTTAGGAAGAGCAGTCAATTAATAATCAAGAACTAGAGGATATTGCCTTGGTTCATTTCCAGGGCCTGCTTTGAAATTCCCCGTGCATTAAAGGCTTGCAGAGTAGCCTAATGATTAGAGAAGCATAATTGGAATCACAAAGCCTGGTATTTCTTCTCAGCTTAGTACCAGGGTGTCCATGTAAACATTGTGTATTGCACTTGGCTGAGCACCCGAGGCCAATCCCATTGTGTTGATGCTGTCCCCAGTTACAGCAGCAGCTTCACACATCTCAGGGCTGCTGGGAGCCTTTGCCAGCTGCTGGGCACATCACCATTTGCAAATGGAAGTGTTTACCTTGTGCAGTTTCACTAAGGAAACGARACCTCAGCACATGATACCAAAGCACTGGGTTAACCTGGAGGAGACTGGAAGCCTTAGGGGGGGACAGCAAACGGCTTTGTGACCAACCCCAATGGCAACCGTGGCCATCACGGTGACACTGAGCAAAGGGCAAGTGGGAGAGGYGCTGTGGGCACTCACAGAATGTCCACTCTGAGGACAGGGACACGAGGAGCTGCTCTGCCCGTGGAGCCTTGCAGGGACCATATGTGCTGTGACATGGCAGGATTCCCGAAATGCCAAGGCAAATCAGACAGGCTGTGCAGCCAGCAGAGCCAATGCAAACCTTTCCCTTTGGAACAGCAAAGGGTGCTGGAGCCTGGGCAGCCCCAGGGCCAAGAGGTTGCAGCTGCTCCCTGATTTTGCTCTGGGTTAAGGCTGACAACTGCAAAAACATTCCATGACCTTGCTGTTCTTTGCAGGGTTTGTTACTCAAAGCCAGCGTTTGGCTGCACTCAGAGGAAATCACAGACTCTGTGTTTCGAACACGAGGAGCAGAATGAAAAGCCACAGCTAGAACAGCTGCTTCCTTCAGCCTCCCTGACCCCCAAAGCAAGTTGCTTCCCCTGTTGTCCTCACTGGCTTGGATGACAGCCCTCAAACATGATATTAATTCTTAGTAGGGAGGGGATGAGGGACATCAGGTGAGGTTGGTGGAAATGAAAAAAAAAAAAAATCTCAAAAGTGAGGTTTCAGCTATAGTTTTTATCCTGTACTGGAATGAAATGAGATGTGTAAATCTTCTGTGGAAATGAGTTTATCCTTTACTGAGAAGAGACCCTACCCCAGGTGAGTGCCTTCACAGCTGGGCAGAGCCCCAAGATGCTGGAGCTTTTCCAAATCGGGCTGTGGCATTATTCTTTCAGCTTGCTGTGAGAGAGATGTCCCAGGGGGTGGAAGCAGGGCGTGCCACCCCACTGTGGTGTGCAATTCTGGGGGTTCTTCCCTCCTCTCCTTCCCTCCAGCTTGCAAATGAGAAACTTTCCCAACACTGCGTTAACTGAAACTCCCCTGGGAGGGCTGGTGGAGAACATTGACAAATACTGAATGTGTGACTGGGCAGAGATGGAAAATGWGCCCTGGGATGTTCTGATGGGAGCATGTTTAGAAAGAGCCCTGGGCACCACAGGTATGTTCAGATCAAACAAGAAGGAGAGGTTTAACTGCTTCCTTGTGCTAGGTGACCCCTGACTGAGGGCAGCGGGCTCAGAACTCAGCCTTCAGTTCACTAAAATTCTTATTCAGCTGCTCAGATCCTTTGTGGGTTATTTGAGAGCATGCAAACAAGTTGCAATAGGATGGGAATGAAACCCAGATTCCCTGTGTCCCAGGGTTCTATTTACCAGACCGTCGTTCCTCGCAGACACAGCACATGTGACTCATATCTGCAGTGTCAGAAGGCAACCAACACACCCCAGTAAATGAAAGAATGTTTCCAGACCTACCCTGACCTAAAGTTCCTCAGGATTTCAGTCTCCCCAGGAGGGCAGGGAAGGCAAGGACAGACAATACTGACAACTGTGCAGGAACATTCCTCATTCATCACAGAGAATCTTTCCCTAAAATGATCAAATCCCTCAGAAGCAGATGATTTACTCCTACTGAATAGTCACTCCAGAGCTGCACTTTTTRATCAGAAGCCTGAAAACTTCTCTAATTTGGGCTAAATAGTTATTTTCAGTAGAATATAATGATGCTCTTTACCAATTCATGCCCTTCCATTTCTGTGCTGAAGTTGATCTTCAGTAGGTTTTAGTACCCTGGTTCTGTGTGTCAGAACAACCGTATCCCCTCTTAGCCTCACCTTCTTAGGCAACTGACACCTTCCCTTCATCCTTCTTTAACATTACCATCTCTCACCTCCCCTCTAGCCTCCTCCTTTCCCATTTTTTCCACCTTTGTGGTAATCCCAAATTTCTTAAGCTCYGTTAAAAATTCCCCACCATGACCTTACACCTTTGTTGTTTCCCTGAAGTTTAGACAGATGTGATCATTACATCTCCTTTGTCCACATCAGTTATCTTATCAAAGAAAAGTTGGAGTTAGTCTGACATCATTTATCCTTTATCAACACTTGTAGTTTATCTCATTTTTCCATTTCTTCCTTGTATTTAGTTATTGTTTCTTTCCATAATTGTTCTGATAGCYGTGTATGCTACAGTGATCAGAGTGATCAGTTTATAATTTTCCAGATGGYTTCCTCCCTCCATCTTAACTACAGRTACTACATTTTCTATTCTCTAACCATACATGCCTTTAACTTGATGAATTAGTGAAAATATTTTCTAACAAACTTACAATTTCATATGCCAGGTCTCCCAAATTTTGAGGGTGAAGATGGTTTGGTTCCCCAGCACAGGTCAGTTAAGCACCTTGTGTTTTCTTTCCCATTGGCCACCCTGCCTTTTTTTTCCACATTCTGTATCTTTCAAAGGTACCTATTACAAGTTTGAATCATCCCTGGACTCCTTAAAAAAAATAAAAATTGGGGTACACCCACCATTTTCTGCATCAGATTACTGTGCTTAGGTCACCTGGCACAACTCGTATCGAGAGAGAGTGGAGTAACTCCTAGAGCAAACAGGAAAAACTGATTCTGATTATCCACTCTGAAAGGAAAGMAATGTTCTGGCTGCTGACAGTGCCTCCCTGGAACGCTTCTGGACTGTCCAGACAGTTCATTTTTAGCTCTATATGTTGAAACCAGTGTTATATTAGATAATTATTTAAATTCAGCCGATGAGTAGCAATGTCCAGAGAGGATCCTGAAGTGAGACATGCCAGTCACACAGATAATCTCAATTTGCCTGATTCAATTCCARCCCCAGGATCTTTGAGAACACCCTGTCCTTTCCCTACTTAGAAGCCTTATTAGTAAGTGGCCTTCACTCAATTCAGTGGTTTGTTGCCAGATTGCTTTCTAACCTCATTCTAATAATAAATATGAACCCTGCTTTCACAATACCTTCAGCATGGGAATTCAAAGTGTTTTAAATATGTTGAGCATTTTAACAGCAGTGAAGAAGAACAAATTTTGTAAATTATGGTTTAACCTTGTTACAGCAGATGAAAATTAACACTGGGAAGAGTACAAACATAATGGGATAGCTTTGGCTTTCTGATGGATGACAACCTACGTAAGATCTTTGGGCAAACCTCATCTTTAACAGCCTTTTTCAAGCTCTTGATGGTGCTACAGAGATCCCTTCAGCCAGAAAATATRTTTCCTGGAGAGCAGTTTATAAAAATGGGCTCTGTGCAGCTGCTCAACAGCACATCTCCACCAAAACAAGGGAAAGTGTCCCCTTTGCTGCAGTCCAGTGGTGCTGGAGAACACAGATCCCATGGAGAGRAGACACACTTTCAAACTGGGTGGTGATTTAGCTTCTCTGGTTCATTCCCTTACCTTTTTTTTTTTTTTCCTGAAGCATTTATTACTGCCTCAAAACATCATTTTCTGTTCTATCTCCCTCCAGAATCGGCTGGTCTGCTCTTTTCTGAGATAGGAAATTGGCTGGAGACCTCAAAAGTCAGAAAGTGTGGCACCAGCCACAATTTTGTAACAAATTCCTAAAATCTGCTTTTCATACAAYTCCAGCAACCAGATCAATGTGATAAATATAAATTTTCACTTTATTTTGCTTTTGATCCCACATGATAGTAGAAAAAAACATGTGATAATTGAATGGCAAAAATGAGAGAAAATACAAAAAGAGAGAACTCCAGGTCCTGAGCCTTCTAGTCTGAAGAAGTAGGGKTTGCAAAGGTCTCAAAGGCAGGAACTTGTTACAGTTTGTGCAAATAAACAGATGCTGAGTGATAGGGACATCCAGTTCTTTCTGAGGGGAAGCTGTAGCAGGATTCAAACMGTGTTAGACACTCAAACACAGGTGCAAATCACCAGACTCTCTCTATTAGTTCTTGTGCTTATGGAAACACTTCTTTTCCGTGTCAGCATTTTGAACTCAAGGAAGATAGATTCTCAATGTTTTAAACTGTTTCACAGCAGTAGAGATGGTGAGAGCTTGCTTTTTGGGTTTGTTTTATTTTTTTTCCCCACAACGGCAAATTGGAGTATTCTTTAATAAGACAAGATTTTTGTTGAGCTCAGCAAAGGAAGATATTAATACAATTAGAAAATATAAACCGAGTATAACTGTCTTCCTCTCTTGAGGGTCATAATTTTCTCCACCTATATGTTCTTTAGGTGTTCTCAGTCTTTAATGAAATATAAGGTAGGGAGGGCATAAAGCATGAATAAATACTTTAAAAAAACTTGAAAACAAAACCCCATAAAACATTGTAGCTTGACTCTATAGAGAAGAAGTTTAAAAAGTGTCTGGACTCTGATTTTTCCTTTAACACCATYCTATGGAAAATCACACCAGCTCTGTAGAACTTGTCAGTGCAGACTCCTTGCTTTAATCTAGGCAAAGATTTGGTGCTGTGTGTTTTGCCCTTTGAGTATGGGAAAACAGCATGGGAGGAAAAAAAGTGTTAGTGCTTTCCATTTCTTTCAATCCTCTCAGCCTGCAGAGTTATCATTATCATTCACATAAAATGATAACAAACCAAGCCATCTGCTGAAAAAGCCCAGGCTGGTCATAAATCCACTGGATCCCTTAGATTTAAAAAAGGGGGAAATGCTTTGAAGCAAAGAGGCTCTTATGCAACGCCAGCCCCCTCCCTGGGAGTGCTGAAACCTTTAATCACCTAAGGAGGGGGAGATGCACCCAGGCCTGGGAGCCCCATGTCAATATTATTCCTCTTACATAACATCCTGCTTTATTTGCTGATTGGATTGAATGGGACTTCTTTTTAATTTTTTTTTAACTGAATTTGTCCCTCAGACGCCAAAAAAAGCTTAGTGGTGAATTGCAACCTGTCCAGAGGAAAATCAAACCTCACCCACGAGCAAAAAACACAACAGCATGACAGATTGAGATTTGCTATCTAAACCCAAACAATCATTAACAACAACTAATCCAGCAAAGAAGGTACAGCAAGCAGTGAGCACCTTCTTGACACAGAAAATTAGGGCCAGCCCGGCAGGACAGAGAAAGAGAGCTCCTTCTCTGCCACAAACCTGAATTACCACTACATATTTYCTTTACCCTCCTGCAGGGAAAATGTTTTATTGATAAGTCCTCTCCTGGGCTTGTGATTACCCCCAGGGCTGAGTGAGATTGGAAGCTGGTCGGTTTGACGTCATGTCTAGACAGTCCCTTTCCTTGGCAAACACTCAGAACACCTGAGAACTGACCAGAGAGTCCAATAAYGTGCAAAACCGGGCAGGAGGGACCTTTAGGGGCRCGTAGGACACACTGAGGRGCTGCRTGGGGACACWTGGARGTGTGTGTGGCRCAAGGAGCCCTCTGGATGGCTGCAYTCACAGCTCTGCCCTSTCCTGMCCAGGCTGTGCCCAAACTGGCACRATGGCAGCACTGTCCATGTGTCCTGCAGGTGGACACATCTGCACAGCCACACACAGCAGCAAAGCCACCCTTGGGAGGGYCCAGGGACACGGCCCCGTGTCCCCACGTGGTGACTGGGCAGGGACACCTTGCACTGTGCTGTGCCATCACCCCCATGGCACYGCCAGCTCCCTGCCCTGGGCCTGCTGCAGGGTGTCTGAGCTGACAGGGAAATCCTCCTGCAGGTTACAACCTGAGGCTTCAACAAAAGCAAACTCAGAACCAGATTTCCTTAAAACACAGCAGCTCTGGTTCAGCTGCCTGAAGTTGGCAAGGGAGGCAGTTGATCTGCCTTTGAGTGGGGTCTCTCTTAGAGCTCCCTGGGCTCCGTGRCACACACGTGTAGGGTGTTTCATGTACAAACACCACATCTGTACGTGAAAACAGAGCTGTGCCTTGCCCTGCCTTCCTCCAGGGTCACTGCATCCACGAAGACGAGTGCCTGATCCATCAGCCTGGCCCACAGGTCCCTTCAATCCCTGCTCCCTGGTGCAGAAGGAGAGGGTGGAGACCTCGAGGTTCCTTCAGGACAGCCAAGCCCTACACTTCCCTTGCCATCTTTGAGGCTCACATGATAAAGCTGCTGCCTGCAGACCAAGCCCAMGCCAACTGAATTGTTGTCTGGGCCAGCCAACACCCACAGGGCCCAATCCCTTTTGTGCWCTCCCTCTTTGAACTGGGCAGAAATCAACTCTGTGAAAACCTCTGGTGTTTTTAGGCCAGAGCTGGGCTGYCTGAATGGCTCATGGCTGGTTGCCCACCTGTCCCTTGGGAACGGGGCGTGCAGAAGGAGGAAAAGGCACGGCCACACCGTGCTGTTTTGAGCCATCCTCAAAGAAATAATATGGAACTATTTACTATTTACTATTTACTCCAGAAATAATACAGACATGAACAATCTCTACATTAAGGAGGCATTCAAAGGCTGCCAAGAGACACCTTTGCTGGAAAGTGGGGCAGAAGAACCTGRGAAGAGCTTCCCTCTGGTCCTGGTTAGCAGCTGGCTGGCTCAGCCGAGCATCCACCATGCAGCAAAACGCAACAATTGTCTTGCTCTGTGCTCCCCAAACCTGCCAAGCGTGGCCATTACCCACTGTTAGCAAATGCCACCCTGGTTTTCTGCTCCCCATCCCCGTCCTGCCCAGGCGCCRGGCTCTGGAGCGCGCAATGAATCCWGTCGCTCCTGGGCYGGATTGTCATCGCCAGCGTTTGTTTGGGAATGTTTGTTGGGAAGCACATGGTGGCAGGGTCAGTGGATGTTGTTGAGGTTTTTTTTTCTCTTGAGCCCTGGGGCCAGAGAGCTTTGTGCATTTCTCAGTATGTTAAACTCAATTAAAAAAAAATATTAAAAAAACCCAACATCGGGATAACTTAAAGCAGATGTGAGCGCAAGCCTGAGACCCTTCTGAGCACAAACACAGCCTTTTCATTGCAATTCCAAAAGGCTTTGCTGGCAAGCCTCYCCCCCATGTCCTACATTCTTTCATTCCAAGAAGACAAACAATTCAGACTGGAGCAGCAAGGCACGTTTTTCAAATAAACAGGTTCCCTCAAACAGTTTTTGCCTTTGTGTCACCCCAACACCCACATTCCTCTCTTAAAGGATCTTCTGGGATGATCTGAATGACAATTTGTGTCATGCCTTCCATTTAAAGAGGTGAAAGGACTGTACTCAGCCCACGTGAACCTCTCACATGGAGGTGCTCTCACCTTCATGTGCCAACGCAGTATCTTCAGCACCCGAAGCTACAGACAGAATCCATGGAATTTGTGGATGCTAAAACCAGAAATGCTGTGGAGTCTGGTGCTGCTGGRAGAGGCAGATCCCTGGAATGTGAAGGGCAGTACTTGGGGTGGCTGGGGCTCCTTTGAAAAGCAGGTTACATGGTCATTTCTGCCCACCAACACCAGGTCTGTGTTTTTAAACAAATAAACCACATTTCACCTTACAGGTCTTTCAATAGCTCAACCAGAGGGAGATTTTTAGACAGAAGTACAGTCTACAACACATGASCTGATTCCCTTGTTACCCTAATACCATCTCTCATTTCTCCCTGTGCCCACCAGCTGCCCTGCCCAAAGTCAGCTCTTCCCAAAGAGCTGACTCTTCCCAAAGAGCTCTTCTGCCCAAAGAACCTCTTCCTTCTGGTTTCTAAATTCAAGCTTACTTTGCCAGCTACTTCTGAGTCTGGCTCTGGCATCTCTGACTAATTCCTGGACTCTGCTCCAGCCCTGCTCGTGAGTTCTCTTCAGTTCCACATTGCTACACCTGTCTCTTGATGAGAAAAAGCAAGGCCAAGTCTGGGAGGATTTTAATATTTCAAAGTTTTGGTTCATWATATGTTTTCCATATTCTCCTCTGTGAGAAAGAACAGAGGTTGTCTCTGCAGAACCTCAGGAGATGGATGGAGACAATTCCAAAATCTACACCTGGGATCCTGTTTCTCCTGGACCTTCCCCATACAAGGAAACAAAACTGAGGCAGACTCAGCTCTGCTGTCTACCCACAGAAAGCAGACAGCCTGTACTGGCAATTTCCATTTCAAATCAAGGTTGTTTGGAGATATCCTGGATGGCCCTGTGTGGTCAATTTGAAGGATTTCTTATCCTTTCCAGTCAAATGGCATCTACACTGTTAAAACTGATTGTAAATAATAYATAGTAGATGTAATAAACATAATAGCAGGTAGTAAATAATAAACAGTAGGTAATAAAATGGATTATTTCTCACAGAATAAATAAAGAGGTGTTTAAAAAAAATGCCTTTTGCAATGTGAGGACTGAGGAATGGCTTGAGAACCAACAGGAGGTCAGTCCCTGGGCCAACAGTCTCAATCCACATCCCTTTCCCCCACTACAACAGCCTAAGTCTCAAAGATGGATTGCTTAGTAAAACACAGGTACAGATGTGATGATCAATGCAATGGGAGCCAAGTGACTCCCGTGGTCGGGGTGAAGCAAGAGAAATGAGATTTCTCACAGCCCAGCCCTCACAGGAGGTGTGTTGTTGCATCCTCTAAGAACAGAAATATCTGCTTCAGCCTCCTAATAGGATTTTCATATTCCTCATGAGCTTAACATGGGAAAATATGTACAAAAATAAATCAATCATTACAAATCATGATGATGAAAAATCTTTAAATCTCCCAAATCCTTCTAAATCCCTTTACAGGATTCTGTATTTCTCACAGTAAATTCCTTCRGTTAATTCTGTCACTGAGTTAAGGTACCCACAGGAGAAATAAAAAAAGCTGTGCTTGGAAAACATTTTTCTTTGACTGCTGGACTTTGCAGGACCTGACAAACCAAGGGACAAGCGCCCCATATCAAGGACAGCTGCAYAAACTTCCTGAGCACAAGAAATTAATCATAATAAAAGGCTTTTAAATTTTTTTTTTAATACAGTTAGGTACCAAAGATAAAAGGGTTGTTTCCCAGAATCGTTCCTGTTTGGCAYGGTTCCTGATTGCTTAGATGAAGTACTTTTATTATTGAGCTTTTCATAACCTCTAACCTCAAAATCTGGGGAATGCCTTACATGGAAAATACAGAACACAGTAAAATTGCAAGCGTTCCTGGCTTTTGTGCTCCCTCACACCAATATTCCTTCCTGCTCTTCAGCAACTCACCCCAGGGCCATGCAGGCAGCAGTGTCTGAAGGCTGCTCCCAAGCTGAATCTTGGCTAACAGAAGTCATTCTGAACGTTGGGTGGGACTGAACCAAGCAAAGTAAATCACTGTTTAAGCCTACCCAGATTTGCCTCTACTCATATAAGATTGTAAATTGAGTMGTTAAGGATTTGAGGCTTCCCTTGTATTGATTGGTGTTTCAGATATTCCTGTTTCCAGGGCTCAAAAGATGCTTGTGCCAATATTGATCGTGTTCTCTGCATGGTCCTACAACACAAACCCGTTCTGCTGCATGGATGGAGAGGACATGAGAGCTCAGTGCTTCTTGTCAGAGCCAGCTCCACAAAGTGACCTGAGAACTGACCCTGGGCAGGGCAGTGTCCAC
>NW_026623256.1:2083796-2089481 GCF_030028575.1 Malurus melanocephalus | reverse complement strand
AGGAGAAATGCTCTCCTGCTGCCAAAATACAGCATGAACCTGAGCACTGCAGCCACTTTACACCTTTGTTCACTTTCAAACATCAGGGAAATGAAACCAAACTGAGAATCAGGCAGGGGAGAGCCCTGCTGGGTTCTGGCTGGGGCAGGGCAGGGCAGCACAGCTGGGATGTCATTGTTTGACGTGGGAGGGCTCATGGCAGCAGCTGCTCCTGAGGCAGGAAGGTCAGGAGCTGCCTCCATCCCCATCTGCCAGAGCTGTGTCCATCCCAAGCTGTCACTGCATTTGTGTCATTTCATCACGTATAAACACTGCCTCCAACTCCCAGCTCATCCCAAAGGCAGAAAATAAATCTGAGGGACACATTTGATCTGTGACGGCCTTTAGYTTCAAAAACAAACATAAAGCTATTAAATGCAAGAGGGGAAACTGATATTTGGGGATGGAGGAAGACTTACAGCTCAATTCTACAGGGCATTCACTCAGAAGAACAGTCCCTTTGAAATTATCATGCAAATCTGGAGGCTTTTCAGCAATTTCAGCTAAATCCTTCAGGCTTGTGCACACAGAGAGGTTAATTTGGTTTCAAGCAGTATGGATTAAAAGCAGAACAGTTATTCCTGATTAATTCCCTCTGTGATCACTTCTATTTTGGAATAAAAATGCCTAACTCTGAACCAACCCAACTCATCCCCAGCCTGGTGTAGGTACATTAAGAGTCAGTCTTTTCCAAATGACAGTGTTTGTAAAGACATTGGGGGGAGCAGTCGGGAATTGCTTCACAAGCAGTCAAACCTTTACTAGGTCAGAGAAAAAACACCTTAAAATATGRGATATTTCTTAGGTGAGACTCAGATATCAATTACATAATTAACAAGTTCAGGATAATTTTGTTCTCTTCCATGAGCCAACTTTTCATCTAACYCTCAATAAGAACTTGACCACTGACTTTAGAGGAAGTTTTTCCAAGCACTGGAGGGAAAAACTATTATCAGACCTTCAGCCATGATTCCAGGGGAGTCATTCACACAGGAAAGGGTGACAGAACTGACCCTTTATTTCCGTGTAACTAGTTCAAAACTTCGTCAGTCGGAAGGAAAGTTTTATAGGAGGGAAAGCATTGAAGGTCTGTAGTTGCTTGTAATTTACTTTTTAAGCTAGATTTTTTTTTTAATCTGTTGTAACAAGCAGTGAAATGAAAACAGTGAGAAATACAAGTATTTCACCAGGAAACTAAAAGTACAGAGAGACCTTGATGATTGAGGAGCGACTGAAAGGAGCATCAGAGCACAGTGGAGAGCAGCTAAAACTGGGATCAATAAAACTACCTGTGGGTTCAGGGGATGCTCTGGGACCTTCAAATGGAAATATCCAGAAACTGGTCCCTGGGCTGCAGTGAAGCATTGCCTCCATTCCTGCCTCCTGCTCAGGAGAGATGCTCTGTGCCAATCTGTGTCCTCTGAGCCATCGATTGTCCCCTGCAGAATGCACTCAGCTCCCAAAGGGAGCGTGGCAGCTCCGTGGGTGCTTCTGGCAACCCTGCAGGGCAGCCTAAGAGCCAAAGGAAAGGACAATTATCTGAGATGGGATATCTGGTCCTGCAGCAACTCATTCAGACAAACTCCAGCAAAACATCTCGCTCCTCCTGCCCTGCAGGCAGAACTTTCACCTACCAAATTCACATCCCACTCACACCACAAACTCTTGCCCAAAACCATGCCTTGCCCAAGCTGATGTCAGAGAGGCTAATCCTGAAAACTACCTTTATAAATCTCCATGTAGTAGATGAAGAAAGGAGGAATTAATTAGTTGACTAAAGTAAGTGAGCAATAACAAGGGAATCTCAAAAAGCTGGAAGTTCTAGTCCAAAGCACCTTCTAAGTTTYTGCTGTCACTCTCAGCCTGGCTTGCTGCTGTGTCCTACAGGGCTTTGGGATTGTTAATAATCTACATCAATTTACAGATCTCTCAGCTCAGTAAGATTAGAGCAAGAGGTAGATCAAGTAAAATGAAAAATAAAATGAGTATCTTTGGGCAGCAGACAATACATAAACATCAGTTTGCTGTTATTTACTGCTTGTGAAGCACAGCAGGGAACACAGAATAGGGTGAAAAGGGGCTGGTCACCAGGCTGCAAGRGGACAGAGTTGCCAAGCTATAAATATGTGGATGTATTTTTACACTTGTTGTGRCAGAGTCAGGATGGTCGTTGTGATGCTGGAACGTTGCTGGGGCTGTTTTCTAATTATATTTWGATTCTGTTACTTTTCCAGTGTCATTATCAGAGACACAGTCATGTGTGCTTGCTTTTAAATGCTACTGGCTCTGCTAATTATTCTGGGCACAAGGGAACTCCACAGGCAGAGGGGAAATAATTCCAGTCCCAGGAGCGCCTCCTTCAGATGGTACCACTCTGACACCATCACAAAACACAGCAGGGACATGCTGGAGGATGCTGTGCCTGATTTTTGGATGCTGTTTCAGTGAGCAGCCCTCCAACAGCACAYCTCAGGGGGTGCTGGCAGCCTCTCTGCAGGTGCTCTTTCCTTACCCTCACCTGCTGTGCCCTCTTGTCTGTAGGCTCTTTTGCACCCATGGATTCAGAGGCAGAATTTGAAAGCAAATGTACYGAAACATTTTCAGAACCCAAAAATGAATGCCACCCGTCACTATAAAATKACTTCCTGGAGCAGCCACACTGAAACATCTGAGCCTCACCAGAGCATCTGATGCTGAAAGGGATTTTCATTGTCATTCATTCACTGCCACGGGGACCTTCCCAAACAAACTGCAAGGAGCTGTGCCCAGGGAAAACAGGACCCTGGATTTTGTGGGTGTAGCTGATGTGCAGAGAGATTCCAGCTGAAAGCACTAGAGGACTTACTGGAGCAGTTCCTCATCTACAAATCCACRGGCAAGTGGAATTAAATGATGGGACTTAAGAGCAAGGGAGAACCACCCTGTCTCTGTTTAATCTTCCTATTAGGATAACATAGCCTAGACAGGGGCAGGAAGCAGCCTACCACACTGATACAACACCTCAGGACTGCTCTGTTCTGGAATTCCATGTTACCAGTGGTTTTTCTGATGTTAAGTAAACAGTAGGAAGAAAATGGAGATGGTTCTGTGCAAATGTGTGAASACTCCCAGAAGCTTTGGCCATTCAGCCCCAGACACTGCTCTGCCTGATCAGGTTCGATTGAGGCTCAGGTACCTCAGTGTGCACTTCATCTCTTTAATATCAGTCCTGGAGATTCCAGATGCTGCACCTTACACCATTCCCAGGACACCTCCCATGCAACTGAAATATAAAGACTCATTGTCCATCAGACCCTGCAAACTTCCCTGTATTCATTGAGATGTATCTTTATGTATTTTGCATCCCCTTCTGTTTGTGTCTGAATGAACTGATGGAGCTTCAGAGGGGAAAAGCTTTCAAGATCATCATTGGTACTACTTTTATCAGCTGCAGGCTGTTCTTCACATGGTCTCTGTGTCAGAGGAAAAACTGACTTGACTCTTGCACTCAAAATTCCTCAAAAAGTATTTATAGTTTTCCAAAGTTGTACCAGCTTCATGTCCAGAAAACAAGGTGTTGGTGGCCAGTGTACATCCTCCTTTGCTCAGCATCAAGCYCTGAGTTCTATTTTCCTTTTTATCAATAGCTCTTCCACTTCCTGATGATGATTATGGCACCTTTGAAACATTGTTGTAAAGCCCCCTTTTAATCACCTTGAACAGCCAGGGCACATATGCTTAGCTCCATTCATCTCACTTTATTTAGCTGCCATACTGCAAGGCRAGATGCTCCCATCAAATCACCCTTCACCTTCCTGGCTCTGCAGGAACATCAATTACTCTGCTCACTCTGAGCCCAGGGTGCTCCAGAGGTGTGTGCAGGCCAGGATGATGGAGGAGAGCATTTCACCCCACTTTGCAKCTTGGAAATATAGGGAGACCATACCAAAGAATCCTTTCTGCTTTTAGGAACTCTACATACATCCTTGAAAGAAGAAAAATTAATTAGCCTGGCTGCTCTGGCAGTATTTTCTCCTGGGGAAAAAAACTTGCACTCCTTCAGTGATCAGAACTTTTTAATCCTGGTGCCAAATGCATTTCTCTGAATTAATATTGGTGGAATGAAAAGGCTTTCTTCTCTGCTCCAGCCTTCTCTCCCAGGATAAATCTTTTTGGAATTTGCTTTACATATTGTGCTTTTGAATGTTCTTTTAAATGTTAAAAAATGATTGTGTGAGAATGTTGCCTTCTCATTAACAAAATTTACTACATATTTTCCCCCATTGTTACCAGTACAGTTCCAGCAGTGTTAACAATGGGAACCCTAGAGCAAATGGTCTGGCACCAGCACTTGTCATCCAACTATGACTGGTCAAAAATGTGTTTGAAAAGTGGCCTTGTGTTTTGTTAAGAGAGCTTGTTTTCAATAAGCGCTTCCAAATGATTTTTTAAGCTGAAATTTAAAAAACCCCAATGTTTAGTTATATTTTAATCAGAAAGATATTGAGGGGTTTGTGATTTTTTTGGGGGGGGAAACCTATGGTGGTAAATAAAGGAAACTTTCACGTTCCATTACCTGTCTTTCTCTTGGCTGGGGAGAGAAAGTTWCAAAAAGAAAAGAACAGGAGGGTATGGCTTTCTTTATGCAAAATGAAATGAAGCAATTCTTTTAATTCAAAATTGTTAACAAAAGGGGGGAAAAAAATCATAAACCTTCTGATGCTTTTAAAATTCATTCTAGTGTATACCCCTTCTCTTTGTATCACAGAGGAGTGTCAGTATAATATGGCCCATCATGAAAACAGMATTTGAGCAAGTTTTCAAGTTTGCAAGAAACTTTCAACACTAAGGTAAGGAGCCCTCAGCTAAATTCAGAAAAGGCAGGAAATATTTAAATGTRTTTCTAGCACTGGTGGAAGAAGTGTAGCAGCAAAGCTCTCTGGTGAGAGCTCTGCAGGGAGCCAGAATGGTCCCCTCTGATATTAAAACTCAGTAATCTGCAAAAGCTGCTTCCATTCACCGGAAACTACTGATGCTTTTTTCCTGTTTGCAAATACTTAGATTTCCTTTGTTACCACAAATCTCTGCTGTAACTAAAACACAGCTAAAGCACATGCTCTGAAATCCCTCAGCTGTGCCTTCCCATAGCCATGGAAACAGAGTTTTGCATGCCCAGGGCAAGGCRAGGTGGATTTGTCAGGGATTTTCCTTTTCCTTGCAACCTGTCATGAAACTCTATTTGCTTCTTGTGAATATGCAAATCAAGATCCTGAACTGAGACATTTTTTATTTCAACTCAGGCCAAGGTCACACCTGAACATGACCAACACTTGACTGGCCTCTCTCAGTGAACTGGTTTTTATGCTCTTCTCATAAYGAATTTAAGTCATCAGCTGTTAATACTTCTGCAAACCTACTGCTTCCTTCCTGGTGTTAGACAAGGATTCAGAGGACCCAGTTAATACTCACAGCTCGATCCAATTTAAGAAGAGGATTTTGAGCTCAATTAGGTTGCTTACTGGCTGCTTCTGTAGCTGGGACTAAACTGTGTGAGAACCTTCCATTGGGTCAGACTGAAATAACCCACRGTACATTGACACACCTGAACAAAAGCTCTGCTCTGCTACTGATTTAGTGCTCTACATTCCCAGTGCTCCTGTGGAGCTG
>NW_026623256.1:2071027-2083711 GCF_030028575.1 Malurus melanocephalus | reverse complement strand
CTTTTCATCTGAGGATCTCTCTCAAAGCATTTTAGGGGACTGAATCAATTTTCAAAACACTCCTATGTAACACTATCCCCATTTTACTGGAAGGAATACTAAGGCAGTGGGAGGCAATTTTCCCAAGGGTTCATTGGTAGTGTCAGAAATAGAGCTCAGGGCTTGGGCTCCAAATATAGCTGACATTCTTATCCCATGGCTGAGAAGTGAGTGCAGGAGTCCCCACTTTAACACTGAACATTCCTTCTGCCTTATGCTTCCGAAGGGGCTGCCTGTTGCCATGGCAACTGCAGTGCAGATCCCTGGACCAGATTTGCTTCTCTTACATCAATGCAAATCATGAGCAAATTCATTGAAATTAATGGAGCTACCCCAGATTTCCATGGTCAAGGGAGGATATGGGGCATATTTAGTCCCTTTGAATTTGATATAAGAAGGTGGTGATCTCTTAAGAGTGGGAAAAAATTCTTTGATCGTTGCAGGGGAGAAAAGGATGAAGGATATTTTGCAACAAAGGTGTGGAAAGAAAATCTGAGAATTTGGCTTTGGGGTGACCTGACATTCTCAGACCTACTTCTGACCATTACCAATAGAAGGCCTTATTGTTGCCAAACAAGGCTTCTGCTTCCCCCTTGCACTGAGCAGGAATCAGAATCTGCTTCCCCCTTGTTTTTACTGTGAGAATAAGRGATGGTGGAGAATGGAGTCCAAGAGTCTACAGAAGGAACGTGGACAGGAGCAGCTTGTGCTGCTTTTTGCAGGCCATTTCCTGGAGGGGAAGGGAATGCCTGATGGAATGGGGACCTGAATAAACAATTTCTTCASTGTCTGCCACAACACTGCCACTGGACTGCTGCTTACCAGGGAAATGGAAGAAATGTGGGAGGCAAGATGAGAAACAGRGAGAGCTCTTCCAGCAGCAGTAACCATCACCCCAGAGCTGCCTCCTTTCCTGCAGCAGCTCATCTCTATAGACCAGAGGGCAAAACTGAGGCTGGCACAGCCAGTGTCCCCTTCAGTCACACACAGCCTCGTGTGCCATGAGAGCTGCAGGCTGGCAGGAGGGAGGATGGGCATGGTAAAGTACAGAAATGGGGCATCTCAAAGGCTTAGAGGTTGKTTGGTCACCCTGCACTGGGGGTAAAGCACAAATTCTAATTTGAGATGAACTTCTCCGATGATCCTGGAAAGCAAACCATCCTATCCTGTGTCCAAAGCTGAGCAAGCAGCTGCTGTTCCATGCAGGTCACAAAGACACTGGAAATATCCTCCCGTAAAGCTCAGTCTGTCACACCAGCAGGGGTTGCACTGTTAATCTTGCTGCACCTCAGACACTTCAATCTACAGTTATTTAACTTCATGAATTAATATTCAACCTTCCCAAGCTGCCAGTCATGCAGATTAGACTGTCCTGAGCACCCAAGGGAAACCCTTTGGATCAGGTAGATTCAGTACTCAAAGGAGGTGTTATCACCATGGCAAAACTGATGCAAATTTTCTGAGTGGAACTCCCAAAATCAAAACAGGAGCTGGGAAGTTCATGTGCAGCAAGGTCTGGCACCATCTGCTGTTCCTTATGGCAAAAATCCTGCCAAGCTTTTAGAGCTGTTTATGAATTTGTGCTGCAAAAAACTCTTCCTGATCTGGGGGCAAGGGGCACCTTGGACAGGGGTAGGACTGAGCACCGAATTTGGAGGATCACAGATGCCATTCCAGAGTCCCTGCAAGATTGCATATATTGATGATAGAGCAAAGATTGGCTTTGGAAAGCAGAATTGATCAGGCTGGACACAGTGACCCTGCTGGACATCCCAGAGCTGCAGCAGGGACGTGCACAATCAGCCAGGCCAGGGTTTGGGTACGAGTTTCACAAGCCTCAGGATCTCTTGCGAAACAAACRTTATTTTTTTGCCCACCTCAAAGTAAGAGGTCAATGCTCTGATTCATTATCTCATCACATGCTAAAATTTGTATTTGTCCCATCATTTTGCCATAAGCCTGGCCTGATTTCAAGGTTTAAAAGAAATCCCCATGAACGCGAGGTTCAGGCTGAGGGTCCAAGGTGAGCGTTTTCCACATCTGCTACTGGAAAGAGCAACCAAGCAAAAAATGACTGGAGATAATACAGAAATTAGGTTTATATAATGTGAACATTTCCAGTTTCTTGGGAAGACATGAATTCAAATTTTCTTTTTTTTTTTTTTAAGCAGTTTTCTAGTTCTACCCAAAAAAATGGATAAAAAGCCTGAAAATGTAACATAAAATTGAGTTGTCATAAGAGTGATAACAAATTGTACTCCTAAAAACAAATTTGTGATTTTTATGTCCACTTCATTACATTTTTGAAGGCACAATATTTAATATTTAAGTACTTGATATTACTAATAGTAYGATGACATTACTATGAGACAGCAATATCTATCCAAGTAGGAAAAGGGAAAAAATATTATTTCTCCCCATAAGTTAGACCACATTAATCTCCACACAAGTCCCTTGAAGATTTATACTCAGAGAGTGGAGACCCTCCACTGACTCAGGAAATCTTGTGACTCTTTGCGATTGCCATAATTTGAGGGCACAAAATGCTTGCAAAAAAAGCAAAAATTATCAAGATTTGAGTTTGCTGATCATTGTTAAAAGTTCAGAAATTAGGCAGTCAATATTATTAATGGGACTACTCTTTGTAAATGRGTTCTTGAGGGTTTTGCTCCTGCAAAAATGGGATTATTTCTAAGTCTGATGGAAACATCAAAAAATGAGTATCTCCACTTCCCAGTGATCCAAACATGCTCATTTTCTCAGAGATCTTGGAAGAGGAATATTTGAGGATTATTGTCACAAAATTTTCAGAATGAGCTTCTGCTCCATACAGGTTTTCAGAAATAGCTCTGCTGTGCTGTAAGAATGGCAATGAAGAATCTTTGAATCTCTGCTTTAGCAGTACTTTTTAGATCCAAACTACAGAGTTTCTTTATTTTGTCCTCCCAGGCATCTCTGAGCACACCAGGASACCTCACTGGGCATCGTCCCCCATTCCCCATGGCTGCCTGTGGAARCTGGRAAACAGAGYAGCCCCACCAACCCTTTGGRCTGAAGTTGKAAAARGAGCTTTTCAAGGTCAGAAAATAGCAGAAGACTGAGGGGTGATCCCTATATGAGAAGGACCGACACCAGAGACTTTACCAACAGCGCTTGTTTTTGCTGACTTTGCCCTCATTTTTCAGGCACTGTTCACTGCTGAGTTTCTGACTATCTCACAGTGTTCCCAGGGGCACAGATCAGTTACGGTAACACTCAGAATACAAAAGGATGGGAGCTGAAAACTCTGTGTCAGCTAAATGTATATGAAAAGTGGGGTTTGTATGAATTAACTTAACCTGTAAAAGTCAGGAGTGTACTACACATTGGGGTATGTAAGGCCCTGATTGCTGCTTCTCAGCAATGAGACAAAACAACAAMACAAAATCATCTCCAGACAGGCCAGGGCCTAATGACATGACTGTGCCAAAGCTGGAGAGCCATAAAAAGGGAGCAGCAGCAGCAGTAAATTATCTCAGCTGCTGCATGGAAATAGAAAAAAAGTGTTGGGCTATCATGTTCTCTAGCATGGCTTTCACTTGCTTGAGTTGATAATTTGCCCGTTTTGCACAGCTTTTTGACTCTGTGAACTCAAAGTYCTTTTTTTCCCCACAGTCAAAACTCACCCTGTCCTCTTTCCATGGTCCCAATACACAAACTGCGCCTTCCTGCAGCACAGCTCTGCCCTGCACYTACACCATGCGATGGGGAGCCATGCAGAGACCTCTGGGCTGGCTGAGACCAGGCAGGGCAAGGGTAGAGCTAAATCAGGCCATCAGTTTCCTCAGAAGAGAGTCTATTGAAGTGAAAATTCAGATTCAGATGAATTAAAGTCAGTTCAGTCTGGTGCTTAAAGGGAGGAGGAGGATGCTTTGCTGAATGCCAAGTGAATTTACAGAGAAGCCCAAGTTTTGTCCCATAAGAAACCAGGATATAAATGCTCCCTTTCCTCAGAGAGGGGCCAGGTGAATAAGCCCTCTTATACTCCCAACAGAGATCAATTGCCAAAAGCTGTGAAATCGGTAAGAAATTTACAGTCCCATTCCATAATCATTTGGTCTTTATAGTAAATTAAACCAAAGAATAAAACATTGAAATAAATGGGAGTTAAAATCTCAGTGATCAAAATTCTGTCAAAACATAAACCCACTGAGGAAGGAGCAGCTCTGCTGGTCACAGCTCAGCTCACTCTTCCCTTGGTGCAGAGCCTGACCTATTTGATCCATGTTCCTGCACTAAGGCCCCAGCACTAAGTATCTTACACCCCTCAAATCGCATTCCAGACTTATAATTGCAAAGCAGCTGTCAGCCTGAGCCCTGCCCCAGGACCTCCCCATCTGTTCAGCCCATCTAGCATTACAGCAGGGGACAGCACGGAGGCTGAAACCGGATCGGATGCGGAGACGGCAGCAGCGGCGCTGCCCACGGGAGATGGTTTGCACTTTCACCGTCCCCAAGCGCTGCAGGCTCCAGAAGGGTTGTGGGCAGAGGCTGAGCAGAAGAGGGGAGAAGGGACACTGCAGAAGGATCARGTTCTGCAATGTGACTCTGGCAGCTGAGTCAAAAAGACAGACATCCTTGGCTTCACCCGGGAKGAGATGTTTGACTTCTGGCAGGGCTGAGAATCATTTGAGAGCCCCTTAGAGGAAAACCCGATACCCTGACTTTCCCCAAAGCCTCCCCCTCCACATCTCCCACTATTAACTCTTTCTGTAGCAGCTGATTTTACACACTCTTAAATCATCTGGCCTGAGATGTCTGACTGGAGGTACACATTTCTAAACTCGTGTGCTGTTGCTTAGACAGTGTGTTGATGGGGGAGTACCTGTCTCTGAATCAAACATCATGTGTCTTATCCTTTAGTCTTTTCCAATAACCCAAGCAAAACTCCAGATGAACGCTAATCACTCTTCATTCTCAAGAACAGCTATGGAAATGTAGATGAAGGGCTTCAAGGTTTGACTCCAGCAGATTTGGACTAACTCAGTTTCAGGGGAACCTGCTGGATTTTATCCAGGAGCTGGAAATGCTCTGATGTGTTATGTTGCTAACACAGACCTTGAACAAGCAGTGTATACAACCCACATCTCCTGACTCTCAGGACTTCCAGATCCTCTCTAACCCCAAGTCTTAAGCCACTGCAAGTGCTAAGATGTGAGGAGCAAAGCAAGGAGCCATTCCCATCCCTCTGCCAGTGAAGAAGTGTGCTGTGGCCCTGTCAGTCCCACCCACACTGAGTAAGGGTGCAGCAGCTCTGTGCTGGGTTCCAGTGGTCCTTGTGCTGACAGATGTCCATGCTCAGGGCTGTTGGGGTCACTTCCCCTGTCCTGCCTTCCCAGCTGGGCTCYCCTCCTCTAACCCTGCTGCTTATGCCTCCAGGTGGTCTAAGATTCCCCATTGGTCCCAGGGTAAGCAAAATGTTCCCTGATGGTCTGTCCAAGAAATTTCTGCAGGCTGTGACATATCCACAAGAAACYCAAACCCATAACACGAGCAGCCTGTCCCTGGCTGGAGCTCTCCASCCCACATTCAGCAGAGCCAGGATGCTCCATGCCCTGTTGTGGCAGCAGTGCCCCCGTTTGCTCCGTGTGGGATCACAGGTGCCTCAGTGGCTGTGCCCCGGTGCCTGTGCCCTCTGCTTGTGCCCATGTGTGTGTGCTGGTGGCTGTGAGTGCCAGGCTCCCACATGGCAGCAGATTGGAGGCAGAAGCCAGCGTCTCACAAACTCATTTCCTGGCAGAGCACAGATGGGGGAAGGGACAAGCGCTCTTTGTCAGCCCACACAGTTCCACCGAGTCCCAGCCTGGATAAGCCAAACCACTTAAAGGCACAAAATGTGTGTGCTGCTCTGCCCTAAGTCCCCTGGACCAGCTGGCACGAGGGCAGCTGTGAGTTCAGCAGCTGGGCAGAAGGGATGGTGACGCACGGMGCTTTATCTGGAGATCTGCTTTATCATTTGCTGTTTGAACCTCTGAGCCTTTGGGTTCTGAGGGCCGGATCCTGGGCCCTGGGCATGCCCTCCCTGCACATCCTATCCACACTGGTGCACTCGCTGGTGAAGGTTCTCATCAAGAGCGTGCTCCAGGTGCAAACAAACCACACAYAGCCCAAGTGCACTATCCCTCAAATTCCTCCAATGGCTCAGAGTTTGGAGCCACGTGGTCAGAGATGTCAGCCAGGATTTTCCATCTGGGGCAAAGCAAACCCTTTCTGCAATTTCCCTGCAGTGCTGTGCCAAAGGTGCAGTTTGGTGTGTTCGTCACTCTGGTATGTGTTTCCTCCCTACCCACACATGGGCACATTCTGAAGATTTTGCAACCAATCCATAGAAAAATAACCACCTCAATAAGAGGATAGTGCCTTCCTGAAACCCCTAATTTAAGAAAGGCCAACATTTCCTGACTTCTGACTCAAGAGATCTCTAAGATCAGAGTGCTGGAAGGCTGCAGGCCAGAGCAAAGGACCATTCTGTGCCTCGCCTGATGGGTCTTCACCAATGGCTACTCTGTATCCTAAAGACAAGATTCAGAGCAATAAAGGCTTTTAGCCTGGACCAGAAAGTCTGTTCTTATAAAAAATTAAGGGATATATTTTACTGCCCAAACAGCTGCTGGCTCCACATATGCCCCCCTTTTTCAAAGTGGCAAGAAGGAGCGGAGCTGAAAGGGCAACATGTCCTTTCCTCTAGTTCCCCAGCCAAGTCCACAGGCACAGGCTCCACTCACAGACAAGCAGGAATGCTCATGTGGACACGCAGGATTCCAAAGCATTTGGGCAGCCACACGTGCAGCAACATGTGAGAAATCTGCAGCGTGAGATGGGGCTTGCTGGCACGTGGAGACTGATGTCCCCAAAACACGCTTCGGCTGACATCCCCAAGCTCGGTTCAAGGGCTGGCACCAGACTTTCAACACGAGGGTTCTGAAGAAATTCCCTGATACTGGATACTGGAGCAGGAGAGAGGAAAGCACCTTCTGCCATCAGAAATCCCCAGCATAATGGCTCCATTCGGGGACATGCAGAGGACACCATCAGTCCACCACGAATGCCTTAACTCAGGAGCAGCCATCCAGCTCCTTCTCTGATGATTCCTGCAGGGCCAGCCTTTGTTCTGAACATCTTTTATGTCCCCAGCAGTCTAACACAGATACTGTGTGTATTTTCTATTGTGCATTTACTCCACAAAGGCATATGTAGCCCTCTCACATGAAAAGTATTACTGAGGAGAAGGCAGTTTGAAATTCTCACGTATCAACAAGTCATGACACAGCCCAGTCTCCAACCGCCTGTACTTGGCTGGCTAACACACAAATAACAAAAATCTTTCTGTCTTCTACAATTGGATTTTAGSTCATCCTAACCATCTGTTTGATTTTTTTTTCTCATAGTAACAAGTCCTCTTTGGAAAATTCCAAGGGTATCTATCTAACCACTCCTTACAAGGCATTACCACCTCAATATCAGAAATGGCATCTTTCCTACAGACAAGGAATAGTAGTTTTCACTGATATAAAATGCAGTTTTTAATGCTCCCTTGACAGCAAAGTTTAAACTGGCAGTTTTATAATGAATGCTGGAAGCTGAAATTAGATCACTTGTTCAATAAATATCAAGAGGAACGGACCTATGCCAGAGCATGATTTCACAACATTGTATTTTAATATCAAAAATACATTTTCTTTCTAAYKCTCAGAAAAGAAAAGATAGAAAAAGAAGTCTGGAACTGACCTACTTTCATTGCCAAATCAGCCTGTTATTGAGCCAAAAGTATTCTATCAAACTTCTTATTGTTCTTAGSAAAGAGATGCCACTTCTATGAATTCAGAATGATTTGGGAAAAAGCAACCTCTCATTTTGTGACCTGAAAAATTTTACACAAGCCTTTCAAACAGTTCCAGAGCACACAAACTTAGGAAACTGTCCCTGTGAGACAATTTCTATAATCTCCTTGATCTTTCCCACTTCTGAAAGTGATAGTGGTTACAGCTGCAGAATAGAAGCTTGCCAAATGTCAGGCTTTTATCTATGGTCCCCTTCATATTTGACAGTTTTTCTAATCCCCAGCTTCTAAATTCATGTGATAAACCAAGAAATTCTGCTTGGGTAAAAAAGGAAGAAAGTATTTTACCTCTCCTGATTGCAAAGTGCAGCTTCAAGTTATGAACCCTGAACAGTAGAACACCAGAGAACAAATAAAAATAAGAAAAAACTCTTTATTATTTTTTAAATGTAAATGCAAATCTCACAATTGTCTGGGCCCCCACACATGATGCTGTGAGTGCTGGGAGCTGAATGAATTAAGCTCATTCCCAAACATCTTATTGAGAAACAAGTTGGTTTTGCACATCTTGAATCGCTTCATTTCTCAATTTGAGAGTTCACAGGAAGAAACTTCTGGTGAAATGATGGCGTTTGGGAAGCAGTTTTGGGGCAAAAATGTCCCTCTTACTGCTGTCTGAGAATGCACCCACTGTGCCCAAAGCCCTMCCTGGCACATTCCCCTCGCCTTTCATACCAAGTTTGATCCTCAGCCTGGGATTTTATATTTCCACCTATTGATGCCAACCACTAAGTGAGACATGGGAGGATCTGAATAGCAACCACATGAGAGATCTTCTCAAGAGAGGAGGGAGCACTCAGSACAGTCCCCCTTAGAGCTGGGAGCAGGAGGAGGCTGCCACCCAAACATCATGASTCTCACATGAAGATGGGGTGAAGGGAATGGGATTGGGGGTAGGATCTAGGGAAGGTGTCCATCTCCCCAGAAAACAGAACCTCAGCAGAACCTGGCCTTGACTCTGGCCCCAGAGAGGCATTTCTGCAACAAGCTACACTTAGTCTGACGTGTCACAAAGGTCAGCAGCTCTCAAAATTTGTAATAATTTTTMAAAAGAAGATAGAATGATTTTTATAAAGCCATTACAACCTGAAGTGCTTCTTGTCTTCTATACTATTTCTTTTTCAGGGGAATATTTTCACCCCCCCCTTCCCACGTCTAAGAAGACAGCGAATGTCTGACTGATTCACTGCACAGAACCCCATTCAGGATCCTCTTCCAGTCTTGATTAACCCTTWAATGCTTTGCTGGAACAAAGAAGGTGCCCAGCAACCTTTGCCTGTGTCTTCAGATGTTTGTTTAGCAGCCAATCTCCTTGCACACATGCACAGATAACAGAGGAAAGTGCACCTGGATTTTACTTAAGAGAAGCAGAAATGAGGCAGAGGGTTGTCAAATGACATGTATAAATGGATGCAGCTTCAGGATATTGTCTTTACAAGAATTTTTTTCATTTTATTTTCCTTTTTTTTTCCTTTTGACTTTTAAGTCAGCCTACAAAGCACAGTGCTTTTAAAATCCCAGCAGAAATTTAAACATGAAAATGAAACGGAGTTTGTTGAGACCAGGTCTCAGTTTCACAGATTTCTGAAGMAAAGTTGTGCTCTTCGTAGGCTGTCAGATGAAGAACACAGCAAATTCAGATGTTTRGGATTTACCAAGGACATGGGTCAAAATGGTAGAAATCAGAACTGTTCCAATTTATTGGATACTGGCAATTCATACATATTCAGACCAAGAGTGCAGCATAAAATGCATAAAAGACAGCCAGATCTTCTGGCAAATGCTTCAGCATCAAGAAGAAAACACTCCTGACCTCTCACCGTTTAGGCTACAGATGGAACACAGGAATCTCCCCAGATCTGCTTGGATAGACAAAGCAAACTCACAAATCACATCAGGGGCACCCAGCAGTCTGGGATCCTGGAGGAACATGGAGATCCTGGGAATGACATTAAACAGCCTGGAAACAAACAGGGGACATGTGGGGGGACATGATAACACCCTTAGTTTTGCTCTGAGACATTTGTGAGCAGCCACTGACCCCAGCAGAAGCTGCAGCTCTGCACTGTTGTGTGMAGCAGACAGAGCTGGACATTTTGTTTCAGCTCAAATATTCCTATTTCTGTGCCAGAGCATGTCCAAAGCACCATTTTGCATTATATTTTTCAGGTTACAGCATTTCCATGAAGGAATGCGAAGCTCAGAGAAGCCCTGAGGGATCATGAAGAACATTTATATCCTTTAAGTACCACAAATGCTCATTAATGCCAAAGGCCTGCACCATGGACTTGAAGAAAGATGGAGATGCTGATGCTGCACAGAAATGAAATGAAAGCCCCATTTCATGCACGGTGTGCATATGCTCCTTCTGCATTTTGAAGAGCACCAGGTTTCCCAGCTGGGATCCCCAGGTTTCCCAGCTCAGCTCAGTTCCCTGAGCCTGTCACTTGTGTGAAAAGGAGTTATGGGCCCAGGGTCCCACCAGGAGCTTGCAGTGGGCACCTCATGGCAAAGAGAAACGTTCTGCTTCTCCAGGCTATTGGCACACTTGTGATCCCCWAAAAGAGCAGCCAGGCATCAGCTCCATCCTGCTGACTGCTTTACACTTCTTTTTTTATCCTCCCTTTTTCTCCACAATTTACTCTGCTTGAGGGAGCCTTTGGAGTGGGTCTCTGCAATGAGCTCCTTCTGGGAGCAGCTGGGCTGGTTCAGGCTGAATGCAAAGGCAGCCCCAGCTCCCCTCAGYCCCTCAGCTCTGCYCTGGTGGCACCCACCYGTCCCTCCTCCTCCTCCCTGMGCCGCCTGAACATTCTGTGCTGCTGCTGCCCAGGATGTCACCACCAATAAGTACAACTGTCAGATTAAATCACTGCCTGGGTGGGATCTGCTGAGCCTACGACACACATTCCGGGCACCTAAGTCAGGCCAGGGAATCTGTCCAAGAAAGAGATCTAACTGGAGCTGCTGCACATGGCAAATCAGCTTTGGGGCTACAGGATGAAATATGCCCTGCCCTGCGCCAGGAGGGCTACAGCGGGTGGAGGAGGAGGCATTCAGGCTCCTTTTGCTGCAAATGCACTTGTAGAATAACTGTGTTTGAGTCCCTGGAGGTTCAAAGTGAGAGATGAAGTGACAGCTGCTGCTGACAAAGCAGAACTTTTGTGTGGTGGGAGCACAGTGAGTCAGTGGGCTCCAGGCAGTGATGGTCTGAGGGGTGGCAAAGGTTTATTGCTGCCACCCAACATCCTGAAAGGGCCAGGCTTTACCCAGGAGCTTCTCCTGATGACAGTCCCCATTGCTGGGGAGAAAGCCCTGAATTGTTTCACCCCACCCAGATCCTCCTGGCACTGTGCTGTTGCATCCATGCATTGTCTGACCCAGCCTGGGCTCAGGACATGCTCTTCCAAGCTCTCYTTCATGGATCACTGGTGGGCACAGAGCACAGAAAACACTCACTGGACCAATCCTCTCAGCAAGCAGATGTATCATTATGCTTTCCTAACAGCTGCTGCAAGGTCTGGCCCAACCTGTCTACACATCTCTCTCTTCCCCAGACTCCATTTCAGCTGTGTTTCACCACAACTGTACCCCACATGGGTCTCCCAGACCTACCAGACCTTGGTGAAAAAACCATGACATGGTCAGCAAATGTACTTGTGAGGAAGATGAGGGAAGGGAGGTCATGTATGGACACTCCCACTCGCTTGCAGGTTGCTTTCATGTGACAACATGAGCAAACTCAGTCTGTGCCTGCAGTGTCAGCCACAACTCTGTCACCACCACCACGTGTGCTAATGACTATAACATTTTGTGTTGATCACTTTTCCTCCCACTTTAAATATTTTTCCTATCACCAAAGGTTTTTGAGAACCATGCTGTTTGGAAGCTGGCTTTCTTACATACATTTGCCACCTGCCTGTGAGAGGAATGCTAATTTTTGATGAATATTTACTGCTGTGCTGTAGTTCAGCATGGGGAAAGAGAAGCCCTGCTTGCCCTTGCTTTGACCTTCGGTGACTGTGGCATCAGGACAA
The DNA here is from genome assembly GCF_030028575.1 of Malurus melanocephalus. NCBI lineage: Eukaryota > Metazoa > Chordata > Aves > Passeriformes > Maluridae > Malurus > Malurus melanocephalus. The sequence goes on along the minus strand of NW_026623256.1, from coordinate 2,071,759 downwards.
AGATCTATCTCTGAGTGGCTTCATTCATGGCTGGCTGCTTAATTAGGCAAAGTGGCACAGCTTAAACAAACTTCCCTTGAATGTGCTCACTGAATAAATAGTWCTGACCATAACACTTTAATATAATATTGTGTCTTTCACTCAAAACCTTGACAATCCTTCATGAGAGGGGGAAATTTTGTTTATGTTTATGAAGGCAAGTGAGGAAAAAGTGAAGTATAAAAAGGTGAAACTTCTGCAGAAGACATTGGTAGAGACAAGGGAGCAGAACCCAGTGGGAAACACTGCCAGTCACTGGCTCTGACTACTACAGCTGACAAAAAAATAGTGGATGYCCCCAGACCTAACCTCAAAGCGTGCTGCTCTCTTAGGAGAGTCTCAACGCCACCACTGTTCTCTTCCTGTCACWGAAATAAAGAGTACAAACAGTACTGTGGCTGTGTCTGCAGCCCAATCAAAACTGTGARGTCCTTAATTAGGACGACTGAAAGGCTGATTGACCTTTATCTGACCACAGGAATGACCTTCCCACCAAGAAGCTGCTTTATGCTCCCCAAAAGCCACCTAATAACCTGCCTGCTGCCAGGACTGAGCTCCTGACCCACATGGCAGTGAGTGGCTCTTGGAGGTGAGGGGTGACACGTACCCCCACATTTTAGCCACGCTTCTCTGCTTGCTCTGGATTTGATTCAGCAGCACATGGACACCTGCCTTGGACATGTTGAACAGGCA
>NW_026623256.1:2062027-2070802 GCF_030028575.1 Malurus melanocephalus | reverse complement strand
GAAGGAAGGAAGGAAGGAAGGAAGGAAGGAAGGAAGGAAGGAAGGAAGGAAGGAAGGAAGGAAGGAAGGAAGGAAGGAAGGAAGGAAGGAAGGAATATGCAGAGGAGCGGGCAACAACAAAATAAAGAGGGAGTGTTAAACCCAGAAGGAAGGTAAAACTGAGATTAACAGGAAAGCGAAGAACAAACACAAAGAGAAACTGGACACAGATGGCCAYGACTGCACTAGGCACACCACTGGGCTGTGCCAAGGCATCAGAATGAAGATCCAATTAAAATGAAAGGCAGAAGACTGGTGCCTTCAGCAGAACACTGCTCCCTCCCTATGAGATCACTCAACACGCGCCTGATGCTGTCACTGACCCGGCATTGTCTCAGCAAAGTCATTCTCCAGGACACCCTGCAGAGGAACAGTGATTTGTAACACGCTGGGGGGTGAAAGGAAAATGATGGGGCAGAGAAATATTGGGCCTCACAGTGGGAGGGATGAGTAACAACCAGACAACCCAAAGCATCCGACCTCAAAGAGCTGCGCACAGGGGACACTGGGTCTGCAATTTTTGCTAGGTTTACAGAAAGGAATGTAAGCTTAATTTGTGGCAGTGGGAAGCCACTGGGGATTCAGGGAAATTAGTAAAAGGAGGTGTTGCTGCGCTACTTTATAGGAACTTGACATGATGTTCAAATGCTGTCTGTTGGGAGCCTGGATTACTTTATTATTATTTTTAATAACTCCAGAGGGCTTTCTTTTGCAAAGGAACTCAAGCTGAGATGGTGGGTTTGTATGTTCACTATTCATTTGGAAGGAGAATTGTTTGATGGATGCTCAAGTTGATGTTTCTTTTGCAATGAGAATTGTTGGAATTTTTTGTGGCCCGGATCTGTGTTCTCATTTTCACCACGCAGTTATGTAAGAYTCTGAAATAATAAAATAATGCTGGCTTTTTAAAGGAAAGAAATGGTTGCATGTGCTCCCAGTGTGAAGGCCTGTGTGTGGTATCCAGTGAACAGCACAAGTCTGATCTGCAGGGTGCATTGTGATGGCTCTCTGACATCCATCAAGGTTCTTTGTTCTACCGCTGGAAAATGAGAAGGAATCTGTGTTTCAGAAGCGCAAAGGATTACTGGATTTGCTATGTGCTCTAGAATGTATAGATGTGAGCTGACATCAGTGTATATATCTCTRTGTGTTCTTTGGGGGAAAGAGAAATGGGACATTTCCAGCACCGAGAGGATCTGGTAATTCCTGCTTTTCACCTGATTTTCTGTGTGTGCATCCATTGCATTTTCTAAACCAAGGGTATTTCATTTTATAGAGGAATGGACATAAGATCATTTAAATTGGACTGAAATATTAGCCTGTCATCTAGTCCAAAGTGCCTCTTCAAGCACAGCACAACTGATTTCCTTTTCCCAGGCTATTCCCTGAGATGCAGCTCTCTGGTCAAGTTCTGATGTCCTGTTAGGCTGATTCCATACTGTTTCTGGGCATCTTGACACACAGCTAAAGCACACTACACAAAAGCTTGTCTTTTGCTTAATTTACCTGGCTACAGCCCAAGTAGATTTTCTTCTGTTCCCTCTTCTTTGGCGAACAAATGTAACTGATGCTTCATTTCCTTCTCTTGGTACTAACAGAAGGTTGCATAAACTGTTTCCCAATGCACTGTGTTGTAACATGATGGGCTGGGTATTAACATTAAGAGCAAGAAACAATTTCAGGTGAGAGATTAACACAAGTGCACCACAAAGACTGGGAAATCCAGCAAGAGATTCCAAAGGAACCATATTCTGTTTCTGCCCTTCTTTGAATATGAATTCAGAGTGACTCCATTAATTACAAAAAAAAGCTGGGATGAAAATGTGCYAGGCTGAGAAACTGAATTGCAGTCTACACTGTTGTAAAAAATACGGAGATTTTTTTTTTTTTTTTTGCTAATGAAGCTTTGTTCCTTCTGTGAGTTTCTACCCCCTGCAGTTGGTCTKCAGCTCAGTTAAGCTGGATGAGTGTAAGTACATCCATGTAACAGAGATGTACCAATCTACAGCAGGGATTTGGGAAACAATTTTATTAAGTCTCTGTAGTTTCTCTGTGTAGAATGACCCTCTTTGTAAACGAGGCCCAATGGCTCATAGTACATGGGAGGAAAATCTCCCAGGGTTCTCACATGCAGTATCCACCAAACACATCCCCAGGGAAAACAGATTTGCTGCTGCTTTCCCATACTCAAGAGGCAAAAATCAGCTCAAAGCTGATCAAAGCAAGAATAAGCTGCTGCTGCTCCAAGATTTTGGGAAGATACATCCAAACCCAAGACATCTATAATAATAAGGGGTTCTGCTTTTATGTTGCTTCCAACCATGCTGTGACCATCCCCGAGATCCTTTGCCAACATGGCTGTGAGGAAATGCAACAGATAAGATTTCCTTTGCCCTTTTAAGAGAAAGTTTGAAAGCCCTGGGAGTGCTGCTGGAAGATAATGTGACACAGGCTGTCCGTGTTCTCCAAAGGATTAAGATTAATAATAGGCAGATGATTAATTCAAACAACGATAAAAAATTCCACTGGATTGTTACAAGGTTTTATAAATTGGCTTTTCCTCCTTTACAATCTAGAAAATCTGAACAGATCCATTCTCAGAAGYAATTAAGATCACAATCTGGTCCCTATCTTCAGGTTTCGTCAGTTTGATTTCCAAATCTATTTGAGCACAAATACTAGGAAGCCTGAAAGAGAAGCTGTTACATTGTAAATCAATCAGCTACCCTGTAAGACAGGAACTGAAGCCTCTGCTTTTATTAGTAGAAAGAACTGAGTAGTTTGCCATGACTACATGCTTCTGGATATGATTTACTGCTTCTGCAGTTCATTAAAGAAAAAAAAACCCACAAACCAGTGCACAGAGCCTTCCTTAAATTTTGTATCAGCATATCCTGGGAACTGGAGATGGACACAAACTGATTTTTGTGTCTGAACACCCTTCTGAAATTGATCTCCCTTTGCACTGTGCTGCACACATGTTCCTGTGCCACAAGAGAAATGTTGGAGACAGGTTGTGACAAAAACCCGAAGAGAAGGGCAAATTGCCTTGGAGATGTCGATTTCTTCCTTTCAGACAAATAGCTCTTCCTGGGCCCTCTCACAGCGATCCCTTATCTTTGCTGTGAACATTTAGAAAAGGGACATCACATTTGCCCAGAGTAAGGGTAATTGTTTTCAGTAACTCATGACAAATGGGAAGTAGTTTAGGTCTCTCTCTGGAATGACAGGGGGAAGAACTGCAGAAAAAATTAATTGCCATGAAGAAGATTGCATCAGTCAGAGACCAGCCATGGTTTGATGAATACAGTAGGACCACACAGAGCTGTAATTTCAGAAAAGGTTGTACTTTGACTAGCAAGCCAGCAATGCTTTAGATTATTGTTCTATTAGCAACTATTTTCTTCATATTAATACAATTACTACATTTTCCAACAGCTTCTTACAGTTGTATCACAGAAATTACTGCCCATAAATTATACAACTGTGGCTTATCATATTCTCAAAACATATTACTGAATCAAGCAATTTATTCACACCTCCTGTTCCCACCTATCTGTGGCATTTCTTGGATGCTGATGACCTTGGCAACTAAAAGCTATTTCTCCATGCATGATACGTAGGAAACACAGAAACATGTTCAAGTTGTGTCATCATAACCTCATCTGCTGAAGATGTTACTTAATGTTATATTCCAAGAATTCATGCTTACAGAACTCAAGGTGAATCACTTGCCTGGAAATTATCCTTCTTTCTTGAAATGGGAATCTTGATTTGGTGCACTCTTACACTGATAAAGTTTGGCTGGAACAGTGAAACTTAGATTTGAATGCAAACCCCAACGACATGAGAAACTGTTGAAATCTCAAGGTTTGTAGACAGCCAGGGTSACTTGAGCTCGGATTTCCCTAAACTGTGATTATGTTTGGACAGAGGGAGAGTAACAGACTTGTGTAATAAGAGCAGGAGTTGTTGAAACAAATCTGGATGGAGCATGCCCCACTGGGCCTGCTACAACTGTACCTGCAGGAAGTGAGTAAGAGAAAACCATTTCCCTGACACGATGCTTGTTCCCATGYCCCCATTTTGGACTGGTTTGGGCTGAGCTTTGCACATCAAAACAGATCAGTGACTGCCTAAGGGCACAGGTGGGAATCCTCAGGATTGGTCCTTGCACTCCCTGCCACTGTGGCAGAGACTGGAGAGTGGTCAGACCAGGGGAGAAAAGGTAAAAAGCAATGTCCAGTACAGTACCTGCTCCTCAGCCATCCCTCAGAGGCCTGGTGAGATCACCAAGAACTCAAAAACYGCTCACTTCCTTTGGGAGCTGAGGCTGAGCCTCCATTTCTTCAGGAACAGGAAAGGCTGGGTATCTTTGCTGCCTCAAATGGAAGCTCACWGATGCTGATGGTCTGTTCTGTGGCTATTGTTTGAGCCTTGAACAAATCGTTTTCCCATCATAATCTAATGACCTTATTCGACCTAACAGAGTGGTACTGAAACTCATTTCCCATAGAATCTCACACCCAAACAGTATTGTTACAGGTCTCTGTGGACTTGCACTGAAATTATTTTTCCATGTAAAGGGACATTGTTCCTTCTCCCTGCAGACTTGAAACAATTTTCTTGTTACATCTCACATATCACAGTGCTGTTGGTGTCCATAGGCCACCTCTCTTCAGAACAGCTTTTCACAGAATTTCCCATTTAAAATGCCATAATCAATAACCTTAGTCTAGCACAACGTTGTTCCTCCCTGAAATTGCACATTCCAACAGCAACACTTCTGTTCCCTCCAGACTTGCATTTACAATCCATTTCCCACCCTAATGACACTGCAAAGGAGATGTTTTAGTTGGTGTTACATTCATGTTGCAGGCAATTTACACTCCTATGACTAGAAATTGCCATTCCAAAGCTTGTGCCCTTTATGAGTGCCAGTCCAAATGGGCGAAACACTGCCATTACAAARCAACATTCAAAATTATATGGGACATAGCTAACACAATAGAGCTGCAACAGCCTCAGTGAGAGTATAGCAATGGCAGGCTGTTAACTCCAAATGATCTCATTTTTATCATGCTAGAATTTGCCCTCTTTTTTATGTTGTTATTCTTTCAGCTCTCTCAAATCCTTTCCCTCACTATGATGCCTTTGGWCCCTCATTCTTTTCCCTCCTGTGCTGTTTACAACCGGTACTTTCTCTGACTAGGGTTTTCCATTTCTCTACTGGAATGTAATTTTAAAAACACTTGCTGATGGCCTTCTCATTTGCCTCTTTGGCCTCTTGCCTTTCAAAAGGAAGGCTCAAATTAACAGCMTATCCTATAGTACAATCAATTCTCACCTGTCAAAACTAATCACATGGGTTAGGAATCAGGAACTCTCAGATTTGTTTGCATGCTTTGTTTCTTCCTCCTCTTCAATCTGCTGTTACCTGAGCCATTGAGAATATTTAATTTCTAGATTCTCTGCAAACTATGGCCTAGAAACCTTATTTTTATGGAAGTCATTTGACAGAAATCACATGAGTTGAGGGGCTGTGRCTTTAAGAACATTAAATATCTTGAAAAGTGCAGCAGAATAAAGCTGAAGTCACTCATGRTGATTGGAATTTAATTCTATCTCAGTCATCTTGCAGTTGAGTTTTGTATCATTTTTGCTGCCAGCAAAGCTGGTGTACTGCTGACTTGCCTACCTGCTCCAGCTGATTCTTGATAAAATGACATTTTAGGAAGAAAAGAATCTTGTCAGAAAGCTCCTGAGGAGTCCCTTAATTCTCAGCCTGCAGAAACAGGCAGGTTAGCTACTGTCCACCTCTCATCTCATCTCCAAATGCTGCTCAACTCAGCAGCACCAGGTGGTTGATTTCGCTCAGGCATCACAGCCAGAGTGCAGCTCAAGCTTGGATTTTGATAAATCAAGGCAGGTCTTATTTTTAAAAGCAAGATATTCAATGTAATACATCTGGTGGCAGAAACACTTTTGCAGTCAGAGACACGAGCAAGAGTTTTCCAAATCCAATAGATGTGCTTTAGGTAACCTTTTGTTTCAAACTGACCTATGCATTGAATGCAGCAGTTGGACCCTTTGATTTGCCCTTTCTTCCTTCAGGCATTCAATTTGTCTCTTGGCACAAAGTGCACCTCAGGCAATTCTAAAATATCACAGCACTGCAGTGAGCTCTTCAAGATGCACACGTGAATGTTTTGTCCCCTTCACTAAGATCCCAGTTYGGATAATGACCTTCCCAAAAACTCAAAAATTCATGCTGGTCACACACTCGGGAGGGAGAAATCCTAAAGATGATGTTCTGCAGATGAACATATTAGCTAAGAGYATCTGAAATTCTTCTGTGAGAAACCCTAGGGAGTATGAATTAACAGGAGAAGCAGGGCATGTGAAAAAACCCCTCTCAATGTCACTTTGTGCCGAGTATTCAAAAACCACACACAAACTGCATATAAACTTGGTAAGCACTTCAAGGGGCACAATCACCATAAATCTGGGCTAACACTCCAGTCTATTCAAAATGATTTTTTAAAGTACTGTTCTGTTGATGATGTCTTTGTTTTATTTCATCCAGCTTAGGCCATTCTGGACTGGCGATGTTTGTCTTTTGTTTACAGAGAGCGTCTCAAAGCCATAAGTCTCTGAAAGCCATCAGGATTATTATTTCTATGGAGACACAGCTCTGCTGTGGACAGGCTGAGCACACAAGTGTAGGCTACAAGTGATGCACATGTGTCCCTCAGCAGCTACAGGACTCAGTTCTCACACTCAGACTCCTGGAAAACTCTCCAGGTTTAGAGTTCCTCACTTATTAAAATTGCTTATGGGTTGGCCATATTGCTACCTTCACTTTCCACCTGGAAAGATGTATAAGTTTTTTATTGTTGAAATAAGAAAAGCAAACCCCTCAAAGCCATCCAAAGCAGATACAAAAGAAAGGAAAACAAAATGTAACAACTTAGTAATGGAAGCTAAATACCARTCCCAAACTCTTCCCAGCTGCATTTTGCCAGGTGACATTATGTTGTGGCTACAGTTTAGGATCAAAGCAGGCATGGACATGACATAACAGTGCACACTGTCAAGTGTCCAGCCCCAAATTCTGCAGCTGAAGGCTTGGGCAGGACATTAGAAAGCATGAGAGTGACAAACCATATGTAGGGAATGAATCATGATTTCAAGGATGTTTATGGCCATGAAGAAAATTAAACATTAAAAGCGTCCCATGGACTGCACTCAAAATAGCTTAGAAGAAGAAAATAAAGTGTTTGTCTGTTTAAAAAATGTGAATATGTTTAGCCTGGACTGCCCCTAAATGTACTTAATTGTAGCATCTGTAAGATCTAGGACTCAAGACCTGAGGCTCTCAGTCACAGAGAAAGAACATCAGTACTTCTCTTTCTCCTTATTAAGAGTTTATAAACAATTTTTTAATCTTCTTTAACAAGAATATTATTTTTGTTTTAAAATGGAGAAATGAATGAGCAAAATTATATATTTTAATTGCACAAATCCTTCTTCTCCTTGTGGATGAATGGCTTGGTTTAAATACTAAATACTTTTTCTGATATCAAACACATAAAAATTGGATTGTAAAGGGSTCCTACCCACCAGCAGCTCTCTGACAGCTCAAATGTTGTGTCTTCTGTCAATCAAATGGAGTAACACAGGAGATGTAAAATATATTTAAGAACACATGGATGCTTCAGAACACAGACAAGTGAAGAAGAGAGGGCAGAGGTACCTTACAAATAGATGAATATGGTACAGAATATATCCAGTGACAACATGTGCTGTCCCTCCTACCCAAAGAGAACAAACATTAGCACAATTACTCAGTGCTGCAGTAGGATCACGAGTATTTTAGAGGAGCTGGCACTGTCCATGCAATACACTGTGTACTGAGGCAGCAGAAGAAACTGTGAGGAAAATGAGGGATACATCTGGAGACATCAGAAAGCAATTTGAACAGATACTTGGTGAAGCAAATGATTCCCAGGACTGATTTCCCCTCAWTGGGAGTGCTACCATTGTACTCTGGGAGAATAGAATTGGCCCTGAATGCTTTGCACCACTGAAAAGGAGATGTAATCTCCTCTAGCACGAAATGTAGCCTTCGGACTTTTTTATTGACCAACTGTCAGCCAGCACAGCCAAATGGAAAAGGGACTGAAGAAGGGTCAGGAACCCTCCATTTTACCAACCTGTAAGGCATGGCTGAAGATCAGAGAGTGAAAACTCATTCCAGGCATGATCTGTGTGAGAGAAGAGAAATCTTTTGAACAGGAACACATYTACAGAGGGACATTCTTGACTCTTATTTAACCTATGAAATGCTGATAACTACCCTGATTTTGTTTTTTACTACTATTTCCCTAAATTGAAATAATCATCATTGCTATGTGGTGAAACGAAACTGGATCAGATCTTTGGGACAGTACACTTAGAATGCAGGKGGCATGAACAAAATGTCAGGGGAGTACAGCTCAGGGACAAAGATAGTGTTTGAAGTCAATATTTTGTTAAGATCACATGAAATTAGTAGGTAGAGACARCAAAGTCACCATTCCTAGAGTTTAAATCAGTTTAAAGCAATATTTACATGAAATCTTTCTGCCAGCTGCTGGCAAACAGTGCTGAAAACAGACAGTTATTTAGGAGAATACTCCTCTTACTGCCTGAAATCACTCTCCAGCTCAAAGCCCCTGTTTTCCACTGCTACTA